>NW_026571473.1:26578963-26843622 GCF_026225935.1 Boleophthalmus pectinirostris | reverse complement strand
TCTCCTCCTCTCCCCTCCTTTCTCCACCTCTCTCCCTCCTCACTCCTCTTCTCTCCTCCACTTTTCTCCCCTTTCCTCCTCTCTTCTCATCTCTCCTCCTCTTTCCTCCTAATCTCTCCTCCTTTCTCCCCCCTCCTTTTTCTGCTCCTCTTTCCTCCACTTTCCTCCTCTCTCCTCATTCTTTCTCTCCTCCTCTCTCCTCCTCTTTCTACTCCTCTCTCTTCATCTCTCCTTCACTTTCCTCCTCTCTCTCCTCCCCTCTTTTCTCCCTCCTCTCCTCCTCTCTCCTCCTCTTTATTCTCCTCTTCTCTCCACCTCTCTCCTCATCTCTCCTCCTTTCTCTTCTCCCTCCTCCTTTTTCTGCTTCTCTTTCTTCCACTTTCCTACTCTCTCCTTCTCTCCTCCTCTTTCCTCCTCTCTCTTCCTCCACTTTCCTCCTCTCTCTTCCTCTCTCTTCCTCCTCTCCTCTCTCTCTCTCTCTCTTCCTCTCTTCCTCCTCCCTCCACTCTTCCTCCTCTCTCCTTTCCTCCTCTCTCCTCCCCTCTTCTCCCTCCTCTTTTCTCCTCTTTCTCCTCCTCCTCTCTCCACCTCTCTCCTCTCTTCTCTCTCTCCTCCCTTCTTTCTACTGGATCATTTCAGATAAATCTTTTGCAGATGTTTTCTTGTTGTGACCCAGTGGAGGATGTTTGGTTTGTTCTGCTTCGTTAGCGCCTCTCAAGGGCTCTTCTCTGATAACACCCCCCTCCCTCCTCTGTGATAACAACAGCCCCCCCCACCCCCCCCCCCTCCTCTCCTCCTCTGGGACCAAATACACTTTTTTATTTATTAGTCATGACATAGTGAGAATCAGAGTAAATCAAATATGTTGTGTATCGAGTTGAGTAAAAATATGTGATTTTTCTGACAATCCTTCCAATTATTTGAGATTTACGTTTTAATAACAGTGCATCTTTAAACAGAATCTTGTGTAACTTTTTGTTTTGTTTATCCGTCACCTACTTGTTTCAATGGACATGTCATTGCTCTGCCTGGAACAGAGGAACAGAGTCAAGTTGAGCCCATTTATAGTGCAGATCCCCAGGGCATTTATTCCATTTCCAGACACAAAAATAGAAAAATATTTACAAAAGCCACAAAAGGTTAAAAACAGGCACTGCAGTCACCTGCGCTCACACAGCACCTCTCCCCAACAAAGGTGAGGCTGGCTTCTTTTATAGGCCTTGTCATAATTGGGTGAACCCAACTTAACAACCAGGTAAGTTCCAATCCCTTTACATTTAATATTTAAAAGTTGCCCGTTGTTGTGCCTGTTTGGAATAAGAACTCAAGTTTTGTCATCCCAAAAATTGGACCCACATACTATCACTGGGTTTCTTATCAGCGAAACGTATTATTATGATGAACTGGAAGGAACGTAAACATAAGTGCTTCGACATAGACAATTGGTACAAAGACTTTTTGGATTTAATTTCTATGGAGCAGGCTGCTCAGTTATTGGACACAAAAAACAAACACAGTGCTGACCTATGAACTGTGGCAAAACCCCATTTGGACAAATCACAGTAAAATATGGACATCAAATTGTTGGACAATGTTAAAAGATATGTGTATGTAAACGCTTGTATAATGTAATTTTGGGGTTGCCAAAAACAAAATGAACGAAATATGGGAAGAGAAGAGAAAATATGTAAATGTAAATTTGACTTGACAGCCTTAAAATGTAAACACACACATGCAAACGCTGCATTGAGAAACTCTGTACTACACACACCCTCCACCCTCCCTAATTTTTTATTACTATTATTATTATTATTATTATTATTATTATTATTATTATTATTATTATTTTGGTATGTGTGTTAGTTTTATATTTAGTTAAGTTTGTCTTGTTTGTTGTTTGTTGGGTATCCAATCCCTCAAACTTCATAAATTATAAATAAAAATAATATATATTTAAAAGTTAACTGTCAAAAATAGTGCCAAAAATATTCAATTACGATTAACTATAAAAATATATATCTTTATTTAAATTAGCAGTGTTTAAGGACCAATTTAAAATACTAAATAGAATCTGTGCTCCCCTCCTCCCAACAACATGGTTGACTGCCCCGGAACCTTCTTAAGGTGCTCCGGCTGCCCGGGGACACTTTTGGCCAGAACACCTGAAGCAGACCACACCAGAGGGTAAGTACATTTCATTCTAACTACAATCACTTACAATGCACTTATTTCTTTTACTTACTTCCTTTTCTTTTACAGGTAACTTCACAATCTGCACATCAATCAGTTATTCAATAAACACTTGTTTCTGTTTCTTATTATCTTACCTTTTCACTAGCACTAGGCCCATGTAATGGACTAGCTACATTACAAACTTTAAACAGCTCTACCTTATGTTTATTCAGTTACAGGTGGTTTTATTGCTCAAAAATCCTCGAAAACAGGCATTCTGACTGTGAGCTGAGTCGCCTCTCCACAGATCTGACCTGTAACTTTGGCTACATCCATATGACAATGATCCTGGATTTTCTTTATTTTTATTTTTATTTTTTGCAGGTTGAAAAGAATTTGCATCCACACGTGTAGGATCAGTAAATATTCAAGTCAAGTGAGTGAAAATGGTGTAATACATATGCCATAAGTGATGCTGTTGACAGGATACAGCCAGAGCCACTAAGTACACAATACTACAAAGAGGTGATGTTGTAGTATCATGTTGTACTACATAGAAGATGCAACAGTGCAAATGAACTTAGAAGCATCCACAAACTCAGCTCCCTTGTCCACTATGGTTGTTGTTATGCTTGTTACTGGTTGTTGTGTGGGGTTCTCTTCTAGTCAAGTGGCGATGATGGGGTCTCGACATCATTGTTTTCCAAAAGCTGCGGTTTGCTTGTCATGACAACGCAACGCCAACGTTCTCAGATTTCTCCACTCTGGAACCTGTTTTTCAAAAAGCACCATTTTCGCCCACCTGAAACACCGGCTCCATGTGGATGAAAGGACAAAACGAATACAAACTTCACCATTTCAACCAAAAAACGTTGCTGTGCGGACACCAACTTGGTCTGGTTTGGTCTTTATGAAAATAGAATGGTTTAATATAATACTGTGAATCATTTCAGATGAAGTAATAACATCTCCATGGAGAAAAGCATTTGACAGATCTTCCACCAGAAAAGTTACACAATGCACTTTTAAAGGTCCTATATTATCCAAAAACTGACTTTTATGAGCTCTAAGTCGTGTTGTAATGTTAACTCGTCAAAAACATACATGGAGTTGTGTTTTCTTTCATTCACACATATTTGAAGAACTCTTTAAGGCTACATTTATATGATGACAGTCTGAGGAGAAGACGCAAAAGTGGCGTCGCGTCTTCACTTTTTATTCCGCGTTTAGACGAGCGTTTTCTGGAAGAAATCTGCATGGATACGGTGACGCAAAAGTGTGTGGAGTTTTGTGCGTTTCTTTTGGCAGTGTAGAGATCGAAAATGCTACAGCTGAGTATATTCAGCTTTTCCATTCTGGAGGGTGGTTTCAGATTTCTGCATTTTTAAGCCCCAAAAATGCCATCACTGTCTAAAACGAAAGGCACTTCTGATAAAATGTTTAGTCGTTTTTACCCGCAAGCGTTCTCGTGTAAAGAGGCGCCTAGTCTGTCTACATCTCCAAAGCTCAAAATGCTCTGTTCCACCTTGTGATGTCATGTAGTTGTAGTTTTCAACTCATTTTACCTTTAGTTCAGTAGAGATCAGAAATTCCAGGGCTGAAATTGTCCAAATGATTCTAGTGAAGGTGTATGGAGTTTAAAAACACAGTGGAGCACTTCCTGTATTGCCACATGACATCATAAGGTGGAACAGAGCATTTTGAGCTCGTGGGAATGAAACAAAACACAACTCTAGGTCTGTTTGTGATGAAGAAACAACATTATAACATAGATAATGACAGCGAATATCTTAAAGTAAATAAACAAATGAATAAAAATGACTCAAAACCAGATTTATCATTTGGATTTGGACCATCTTGACCTTTGACTCTAGTTGGTTAAAAAAAAGCTCAATAAATTGTACATGTAGGCAACAATAGGACTCTCTGTCTGTCTCTCTCCCGTGTTCGGAACAAAACCGCTTCCTCCATCATAAAACACAGCTCTGTAAGAGTCTTTAATGAGTCGCTCGAGGCTCTAACGCTGATATTTGTACGGCTCTGTGGGGCTCTGCGTGCTACACAAACCCCCGTCGTAAACATGTGGAGGGGGGGTTTAATTTCTGCTGTATTTTAGTGACTGTTTGTGTCACTATTAGACAATTCTGACACATTCTGTCTGATACTAAAGGTCCAAAGTCAAATCTTGAGAACTTGGAGGTAACAACTCAAAAAGAATGTTGTTATCTTCTCAAAATCATACCCGTAGTTTCAGGATTCAGATTAACTTTGAACTTATTACTGGGTATATTATCGATAGTTGTGGCACCCGTAGCGTTTGGTTTCAGTCAAATGAAGCTCACTGAGGCTTTCACTGCAGCAGTTACAAAGAGAGAATATGTCAGTGGAGATGTCATTGCTCTGTCTCAAATGTTCCACAGTGTGACATTAAACTGCTCTACTTTACATTTATTCAATTACAGGTGGTTTTATAGCTCAAAAATACCTAGAAAAACAGAAAAGAGAGAGAGACACAGAGAGACACAGAGAGAGACAGAGACAGACAGAGAGAGACAGAGACAGACAGAGATAGAGACGGACACATACACACAGAGTAAAGGAGAGACACACACACACACACACAGAGAGACAAAAAGAGAAAACAAAAAACAGAGAGAGAGATAGACACACAGAGAAATTAATCAATCAAACTTTATTTCAAATTAATGCAACACAAAGCACCAAGAAAGACATAAAGAGAGACACAATTTCCTGGTCGACCCAGAGCTGGTCGTGCACCACCTCAGAGGAAGTGCGCTCTGCAGGGGGTCTGTGACGCCTGGGGAGAGGTCCCTCGAGGGGATCCTCCTGCACCGAGCGGCTGGAGTTGAATCCCCAGGGCAGACTACACAGACCCTTACCTCTTAACAGTTTCACGTCCTCTTGAACTCTCTTTTCAAAATTCTTTTCAGCTTTCCCTTAAGGTACTTGTCGACTATCAGTCTTGTGCCAGAGTTTGGCCTTAGATGGAGTGTATCACCAAAAAGTAATGAGTGACATAAACAGTTACTTTCCAGAGAGGGTAACTAAAGGCCTGTCCACACAACAATGCTTTTTTGGTTGAAACGATGAAGTTTGTATTTATTTTGGCCTTTCGTCCACACGGAGCCGGCGTTTTGGGTGGGTGAAAATGGCGTTTTTTTTTGAGAACAGGTTACAGAATGGAGAAATCTGAGAAGGCCAATGACCCTGGCGATGATGTCACAACCCCGTCACCGCCAGGATCCTCCGATGCAGCGAAGGCCTCGAACTGGCCTCCCCAGACCGCAAGGCCGTTGCCGAAATGTGACAGGTGTAGCCTACAGTACAGAGCTGCTCCCGTCGTCCAGTAACCGAGACACGCCACTAACGTTAATGCTCACAACACGCTTCGCAGATTACGCACACAGATAATCAATAACAAAGAATACGCAAATTATTCTAATAATTCTCATCCAAATCTTATGGCTAAAAACAAAAACGGCTATATTTCTGGGATGGGTCTAAAATCGGCAAAATTACCTTAAAGATTTAAAAAACTGATGAGATATGAATTATTAAATATTATTATCATTGTTTACAGCGCCACATACAGGTGTGTCATATGTATTACATCGTTTTCACTCAGGGCTCGTTTTTCATCTGGACGTGAATATTTATTTGATCCGACACGTGTGTGGAAGTGAATTTTTTTTCAGCCTGTAAAAGAAAAAAATCCAGGAGCGTTGTCGTGTGGATGTAGCCAAAGTAAGTTAGGGAATACTTAAATACACACACACACACACACACACACACACAGAGAGAAAGAGAGAGTGGGAGGGAGAGAAAATGAATGTACTTGAAATGTGCTTCCGAATCCGGGGGAAGAGCGTCACTCTTGCTCGTATGATTGTGTAATTGGTGCATTTCTGCGGTCAGCGGGCTCTTAAAGGTCACATTTATTTGTGTTTGGGGTCAGAAACACTTCCCCTTTAACCGCATCGTCTGGTTTTGAATATCACTCGTCCGCTCTTCTATCGTTCATCACAGCTCTCTGGGCACGGGCTACTTCCTCTGTCCCAGAACCGCGCACAATCCATTCACTCCAGGAATTACACAGCAGTAAATTTTACAAGAACAGCTGAGGAGAGGGGAGAGGGAACGAGGGAGGGAGGGAAGGAAGGAAGGAGAGGAGGAGGGAGAGGAGAGGAGACATATGTAGAGATACAGTGAAAGAAGGACACAGGGAGAGAGGGAGGGAGAGGAGAGGAGACAGAAGGATAGAGCAAGGAACTGAGGGGAGAGGAGACAGGAGAAGGGAGGGAGAAGAACAGAGGGAGAGAGAGGGGAGAAGAGAAGGACACAGGGAGAGAGGAGACAGGAGAAAAGAGAGAGGGAGGGAGAGGGGACAGGAGGAGAGAGAGAGTGACAGGAGAGGGAGAAAGTGGGAGAGGGCGAGAGACAGGAGAGGAGAGAGGAGGAGAGAGAGAGAGTGTGTGAGAGCAGAGGAAAGGAGAAAGAGGGAGAGAGGGAGTGAAAGAATGACATAGGAAAAGAGAGAGGGAGAGAGAGGAGAGGAGACAGGAGGAGAAAGGGAGGAACGGTGGGAGTGAGAGAGAGGGAGAGGAAGGGAGACACAAGGAGACAGAGAGAGAGAGACTGGAGAGAAGACAAGAGTGAGAGAGAGGAGACAGGAGGAGGAGAGAGAGGGAGTGAGAGGAGAGAGAGGAGCGGAGACAGAGTGAGGGAGAGAGGGAGTGAGAGGAGAGGAGACACAAGGAGTTGGGAGAGACAGAAGAAAAGACAGAAGGAGAGAGGGAGTGAAAGAACGACACAGAAAAAGAGAGAAGGAGAGAGAGGAGAGGAAACAGGAGGAGAGAGAGAGGAGGGGGAGAGAGAGGAGACACAAGGAAAGAGGGAGAGGAGGAGAGGCAGGAAAGAAGACAGGAGGAGAGAGGGGAGTGAGAGAAAGGAGAGAGAGGGAGAGGAAGGGGAACACAAGGAGAGAGAGAAAGAAATAGAGACTGGAGAGAAGACAGGAGAAAGGGGGAAAAAAGAGGGAGAGGAGGGGAGACACAAGGAGAGAGGGAGAGGGGGAGAGACAGGAGAGGAGACAGAGTGAGAGAGAGAGGGAGTGAGAGGAGCGAAGGGAGACACAAGGAGAGAGGGAAAGGGGGAGAGAAGGAGACAGAAGAAAGGGGGAGTGAGAGAAAAGATAGAAGAGAGGGAGGGAGTGAGAGGAGAGGAGAGAGGAAGAGAGGAGACAGGGAGCAGAGAAAGGAGGGAGAAGGAGTGAAAGAAGGACACAGGGAGAGAGAGGAGAGAGGGAAAGGGAGAAGAGGAGTGGAGACAGGAGGAGAGAGAGAGAGAGAGAAAGAAGGATACAGGGAGAGAGTGAGAGAGAGAGAGAAAGTAGAACACGGAGAGACAGACAGGAGAGAGGGAGAGAGCGTGAAAGGACACAGGGACAGAGATAGAATAAAAGAAGGACATGAGGCTAGAAAGAGAGAGATGATGAGAGAGAGGGGGAATAAGAGAAAGACGGGTAGAGGAAGAGAGAGAAAAAGGCAAAAGGATACTGAGATGGAGGGAGAGAGAAGAGAGAAGCACAGAGAGAAAGAGAAGAGAGAAAAAGAGAGAGTGTGTGTAGGAGAGGAAGAGAAAGTGAGATGAGAGAAGGAGAGAGACAGAAGAGAGAGAAAAAAGGAGAGAGAGAGAGAATGATGATGAAATGATGCTCTCATTTTAGAACTGAGCACAGAACAGAACAGAGTGACCTTTGAAAACACTGTGGACAAACATAAACATGACATCACAAGGTGGAACAGAGCATTTTCTGTTCGAGAGAGGAACTCCTAGGCCTAAATCCTGCAGGGTTTGTGTGAGAAACGTGTGTGAATGAAACAAAATAAAAGTCCAGGTGTGTTTGTGCCAGAACAAATCCAGTGAAAGTCTGCAGGTCCTGGACACATTTACACACAGAGTCTCTTGGCTCCTGTTTTATCTGAACTACAGGAACCGTGATAAGGACGAGGAAGAGGAAGGATGAGGATTAACTGTTCTCACACGCACACACGCATATATATATACACACACACACACACGCACACACACACACACAGAGATTCACACAGACACAGACACACATGCATGTACAGACACACACACAGACACACACTGACAGGTACACACACGCAGACACAGACACACACACACAGACACACGCAGACACACACACAGACACATATACCCCAAGACACATATATGCATACACACAGAGAGACACACACACACAGACACACACACACACACACACAGACACATATATGCGTACACACACAGAGAGACACACACACAGACACACACACACACACACACAGACACATATATGCATACACACAGAGAGAGACACACACACAGACACACACACACACACACACACACACAGACACATATACCCCAAGACACATATATGCATACACACAGAGAGACACACACACAGACACACACACACACACACACACACACACAGACACATATATGCATACACACAGAGAGACACACACACACAGACACACACACACACACACACACAGACACATATATGCATACACACAGAGAGAGACACACACACAGACACCCCCCACACACACACACACACACATATGCATACACACACACAGACACACAAACCCCGAGACACATATATGCATATACACAGAGAGAGACACACACACAGATACACACACAGACACACCGACACATATATGCATACACACACACAGACACATATATGCATACACACACACGCACACAACCACACAGACACATATATGCACACAGACATACACACACACACACATATGTGCGCACACAAACACACACACACACACAGACACATATATGCACACACACACAGTAAGACAGTGGAGTGTGTGTGTGTGTGTGTGTGTTGGTGGTGGTCAGAGGGGTCGATGGAGACGATTGGCAGCCTCACTTCCTTCAGTCTGTCCCAGGGCAGCTGTGGCTACAATAGTAGACCCCTGAGGGTCAAAGGAGCAGAGGATGAAGAGGAGAGGGTTAGATGTAGCTGAGGATGAAGAGGAGAGGGTCAGATGGAGCAGAGAATGAAGAGGAGAGGGTCAGATGGAGGAGAGGATGAAGAGGAGAGGGTCAGATGGAGGAGAGGATGAAGAGGAGAGGGTCAGATGGAGGAGAGGATGAAGAGGAGAGGGTCAGATGGAGCAGAGAATGAAGAGGAGAGGGTCAGATGGAGGAGAGGATGAAGAGGAGAGGGTCAGATGAGGCAGAAAATGAAGAGGAGAGGGTCAGTTGGAGCAGAGAATGAAAAGCAGAGGGTTAGATGTGGCAGAGGATGAAGAGGAGAGGGTCAGATGGAGCAGAGAATGAAGAGGAGAGGGTCAGATGGAGGAGAGGATGAAGAGGAGAGGGTCAGATGGAGCAGAGGATGAAGAGGAGAGGGTCAAATGGAGGAGAGGATGAAGAGGAGAGGGTCAGATGAAGCAGAGAATGAAGAGGAGAGGGTCAGAAGGAGCAGAGGGTGAAGAGGATAGGGTCAGATGGAGCAGAGGATGAAGAGGAGAGGGTCAAATGGAGGAGAGGATGAAGAGGAGAGGGTCAGAAGGAGCAGAGGGTGAAGAGGATAGGGTCAGATGGAGCAGAGAATGAAGAGGAGAGGGTCAGATGGAGCAGAGGATGAAGAGGAGAGGGTCAGATGGAGCAGAGGATGAAGAGGAAAGGGTCAGATGGAGCAGAGGATGAAGAGGAGAGGGTCAGATGAAGGAGGAAAAGTGAAATTTTGAAGTCAATCCTTTCCACTGTATTTCTTGCTCTTTGATGATAAAAAAGAAAAGTGTGGACTGAACCGAGCGGGTGTTGTTGAGAAGAAAGACGAGGGGGTCAGAGGTCAGAGGTCGAGAGCGGGGAGGAGAGGTCACGGTCTCCAGACTGCGTGTCTTTATTTGGGTCTGTGTGGTCTATGGGCTCATTCAGAACTGACATATCAATCTGTCCATCTGTCACTTTGACGAGTACACGGAGAAGAACTTGGGTTGATCTCTCTGAGTGGAGTTTGCATGTTCTCTCTCTGTGTTACTGTGGCAGAGTGGTTAGCCTGTCTTCTGCTGCTCATCTAACTTAATGCCAGATTGATGTATGCATCACTTCTGCACATTATTTACTGTATTTATTCTTTACTTCAGACACAAATACAGTCCAGTCTATAGTGAAAAGGAAAAACAGGATACGAAAAAAATATATACAAGGCAACCAAATTAGAGCCATAAAGCTCATTAAAAAGTGTGGAGTTTCTGTGCCCAGAGGTGTAACGGCATGAGCTCATCTGAGGAGTGGTCAAAGTTGTTGTTTTTTTTTATCATGGGTGGTTTTCAGATTCTAGAAGAGGGGCAAGAGATAGTTTTCCCTCTTGATAACATTGTACTATGAAATATACAAAAGCTAAATTCACAAGTATGGAACCTGATCATTTCTAATAGTGACCAGACACAGACCATGTGTACGGCCCAACGAGTGGTAATTACAGGGTAATAACAAGTAGAGGTAGGAACTACTATGTAATGGACCAGTATCAATTGGTTAGGTTCGTCTACTGGAGCAAAAGTTGACTTGACAATGAAAAGACCACAGACAAGAGAATAAGTTTAAATGATTTGCCGGCTTATTATTGAAATTTGGACACAAAATATGAAAATAGCATGACATGGACATAGACAACGTTAACATAAACTCCAATTATCTTAACCTTCTTTTGTTTAAGTAGTTAAGTTCCAAAACCCTTATTTCCTTTTTCCGGATATATTTTAGTTATACCAGATTTCGCTTATCAGGTTTTGTTTAACAGGTTTTGTTCTCAGGTTTTTGTTCTCAGGTTGCAACCTTTTAGTTTAATTCAAATCAGTTCTATCACGGTTTCGAGTTAACTCTTTAGTTCAGTTCACATTTAGTTTCAATTATTTTGGTTCAAGTTATTTCAAGTTATTTTACAGTTTAAAGAGAACTTTGTTCTGTTGTTCCCAACCAAAAACATTTACATTGTAAAATACCCTTTTACAATATTCGTTTATGGTCTGAAAATAAAATACAAAATTACAACTCAAATCGATTCAGCAAAAGGCTGAACAATTCTGGATATTGCAGAATAAAAGTCCTTTTTTTTCTACTCGTTGCTCTTTTAATTAGCAGTTCAATGTTCCTGAGTCCGTTGCAGTAGCTTTGCAGAAAGTTGGGTAAATCCTACCAGTTCAGATGCAAACCATGCAGCGTTCAGCAAGAGAAGTATTTCTCCTGCGTATCTTTCAGAAGGTCCGTGGGCAGCTCGCCATCGCCATCTTGTTCCAACCACGTGCTTTCCAAAGTTCGGTTTTTAGCTGAATTTCTTCTACCCATTCAATATGGCCTATCAATAACAACATGAAATAAGTAGAAATACACAAAAATAAACATTAGGTAGCTTTAAAACACATAAAACCACCATTTCTCTCTCTCAATTGGTACTTGTTAAGGTGCCGCCGTCGCCATAAAGAGCGGACGGGAGAACAAGTCCGGGCAATGAACTTGTGAGCTCGTTCAATTTAGCTTATAAACACTGTGTGCTTCACTATTTTACCATAAAACATAAAATCGCTAAAAGCTTTTCATTTCCATCCAAATGGTAATTTTACATTGCACAGATATTTCTTAATATAAAAATAAAATACATTTTTTTCAACTCACCAAGTCCCGTTTATCAACCTGTACAATGTCTCCACACAGGGACAGGTTGGAAAAACAAAAATATATCTTTAATACCCTCTTTCTTGCGTTTAAAATTGGCTTTAGACTCGTTTCTGCTCTGCTTTTCTCCTTTCTGCCGCAGCTTGCGTGTGTTGCGTATCTCCCTCGCTAGACAGGGAAAAGCCTAGAATCATCCGGTTGGCTGTTGCTAGTCACATGGGTCACGCAGCTACGTGCTTTTCAAAATAAGAGTCTAAAAACAACTTCCAACATATTTAAGCAATGAATTTGTGTACTTTTTAGCTTTTTAATGTATTTTTAAATCAAATTAATTATTGCAGATATTGTTAACCATATTTAACAACAAATTTTATCCAATATATTTATTATTCTTATTATCTTATTATTATTATTATTATTATCTATTATGTTTTCTCTAAGAGTTGCTGTTAACCTGGGTTACACCCTCCCCTCTTAACTCTATGCAAGTCCCTTTGCATATTGTATAGTTTAGACAACCTTTTATGTCGTGTAGTTCAATAGAATCTGTGACAGCTTCACTTAGGCTTTGGAAGAGAGATTGAACTATGCTAACGAGAGGGTTACCCAACTGAGGGTAGGTTAACTGTTTGGGCGTCTTTCTTTCTCTGAGAGATCTTCTGACAGTTTGCTCTGTGTCAGAACCATTTACTTCTGTTTCATTGTCAATAGCATTTTCTTTGTTATTTTCACTTTCATTTGTCTCTTTTTGAGGGTATTCCATCATTTGTCTTTTCTCCATTTGTTTCGGTTTCTCCTTCCTTTTCAGGTAAGTTTTCCATTTCAGGTAGGTTTTCCATTTCAGGTAAGTTTTCCACATCCGGTTCCTTTCCATTTCCAGTTTCATTTTCACTTTCAGGTAGGTTTCCACATTCGGGTGTTTTGTCATAATCGGGTTCTTTGTCATAATTTCGTTCTTTGTCATAATCAGGTAGATTTACATGTTCAGATTTGTCAGTTTCCTTTGGAGCATTTTCAGAGATTGTCACAATGTTTGGGACTGAGTTTGGTTGCTCGACAGAAGGATTTTGGTAAGTTTTGGGAGGATGGACTATCCTGTATTCCTCAACTGTCCTTGAGATTTCTTTGAGAGGACCTTGGGAGTAATACAGAGGGTAGCTAACATCTTCCTCTGACTCATACTCAAGCTCAGGTTCAGAATCAGTTGCGGGATGTTGGCGTGTGCTAGGTCTGCGGGGCTTTTGTTTTACTGTGGGAGGAGTTTCAGGCAAAGTTGGCAGGAAACCACATGGCAACAAGAGGTCTCTGTGAAGAGTACGAGTGGGACCATTTTGATGTTCAGGCTTAACTGTATACACAGGTAAGTTGTCCTTTTGACTTATGACAACATGAACAGTGGATTCCCACTTGTCAGCCAACTTGTTTTTACCTCTGAGCCTGACATTTTTCACAAGCACACGATCACCAACATCAAGGACGGATTCAGTAACTTGTTTGTCATATCGGACTTTGTTTCTTTCAGCAACCTTCGCAGCGCTTTTAGCGGCCAACTGATAGCTTTCTTGGAGGTGAGTTTTGAGGGCTTTGACATACTGCGAGTGTGACTGTTGCTGACGCTTGTTCAAAGGGACATTAAAGGCAAGATCAATAGGTAGTCTAGGCTGTCTACCAAACATTAACTCATACGGCGTATAACCTGTGCTTTCGTGTTTGGTGCAATTATACGCATGCACAAGTGGTTTGACATAGTCGCGCCAATGTTTTTTATCTTCGTCCCTGAGAGTACCAAGCATGTTTAATAGCGTCCTATTAAATCTTTCCACAGGGTTTCCCCTGGGATGATAGGGTGTTGTTCTGACTTTCTGAATCCCTGCGAGGTCGCAGAGCTCTTTGATAGTTTTTGATTCAAAGTCTGCACCTTGATCACTATGGATTTTCTCTGGGAAGCCGTAGTGGATGATAAAGTTTTCCCACAAAGCTTTGGCTACTGTTTTAGCCTTTTGGTTCGGGGTGGGAGTAGCAATTGCATATTTTGTAAAGAAGTCCGTCATTACCAGGACGTCTTTAGTGTTACTACGGTCTGGTTCAATGGTCAGAAAGTCAATGCAGAGTAACTCTAAGGGTCTGGTGACTTGAATATTTACAAGGGGTGCTGCCTTTTCTGGCAGTGTTTTTCTGCAGACACACCTTTGACAGGTTTTGATTTTATGTTCGACATCCAAGGCCATTTTTGGCCAGAAAAACCTGGTTCGTGCAAGGTCGAGTGTCCGGTCCATTCCAAGGTGACCCATGTCATCGTGAAGACTTTTTAAGACCATTTGTCTGAGGATTTCAGGAAGAACAAGTTGACATTGCATTTCATCACCAACTTTCCTTTTTCTGTAAAGAATCCCATTCTGCAACTCAAGTTTGTTTAATTCACGCAGAAAGATTGAAAGTTGTGGGATTTCTTTACGGACTATTGGAGGAGAAGTTTCACCTGTTTCAAGTTGGTGTATGATTTCCTTTATGGCAATGTCATTCCTTTGACTTTGTTTTAGTTCTTCCTCAGAAATGCTTTGAATGACTGGGAAACCATCACACTGATCAAAACTGTTTGGAATGGCTTGGGCAGACATTGACAAGGATGTTACAAGAGGACAGGTAAGAACACTGTTATCTGGGTCAAGAGGCTGAAGGACTAGGTGTTTGTCACAGATTGCACTGACAACATTTGGAGGAACCTGAACGAACGGATCTGTGCCAGGTAAGTGTTGTTTGACAAACTGACGGATTCGTTCCTGTTCTTTTAAGGAGACGATATCATTAACTGGTTCTGGATGGGGGCGACGAGACAAGCCGTCTGCGTCTATGTTCTGTTTGCCGGCCCTATACTGAAGTTGAAAATCGAAGGAGGACAGGGCGGACAACCAACGGTAACTTGTCGCGTCTAACTTAGCTGTTGTCAAAATGTAAGTTAAGGGATTACTGTCGGTTATAACTGTAAAGGGACTGCCGTAAAGATAATCACAAAACTTTTCCGTTACGGCCCACTTGAGGGCTAAAAACTCGAGTTTGTGTGCAGGATAACGTGCCTCACTTCTCGACAGACCTCTACTAGCGTAAGCTATTACGCGCATCTCCCCCTCCTGCTCTTGATAAAGGGCTGCCCCTAGCCCTGTGGTGCTCGCGTCTGTGTGTGTAACACATAAGGAAGTTTGGGGTTAGCAAACCCTAAAACTGGGGCTGTGGTAAGTTTGTGTATTATCGTCTCGAACGCTTGTTGGCAACTTTCAGACCACCTATCACCGAAAGGGGCTTTAGGCTCAAAATACTGGACAGTTTCAATCTTAAGGCTGTGACTCTTTCTCAAGGGCGGGTACCCGGCAGTAAGGTTTGTCAGGGGTTTCACGATTTTAGAGAAATCTTTAATGAACCGCCTGTAATACCCGGCGAAACCTAAAAACTGGCGCAGCTCTTTTAGATTTCTGGGACTTGGCCATGTTTTAAGCGCAGCTACTTTTTCAGGATCTGTTTCAACTCCGCGCTGAGAAACTATGTGCCCTAAGTATCTGACGGATGTCTGAAAGAAGCGACATTTATCGAGGGACAATTTCAGACCATATTCACGGAGGCGACCAAGCACGTGGAGAAGGCGGGTTTCGTGTTGTTCGAGGGTTTCAGAAAACACTATAAGGTCGTCTAAGAAGACTAAGACTTCCTTAAGGTTGATGTCTCCCATGCACTTCTCCATGAGCCTTTGAAATGTGCTAGGAGCGTTTGTTATGCCCTGGGGCATCCTATTGAACTCCCAGAAACCCCAGGGACATACGAAGGCTGTCTTGTGCTTGTCTTTCTCGTCAACCTCAATCTGATAATAGCCACTCTTGAGGTCTAGGACCGAAAACCACTTCGATCCAGTGAGGGCTGAGAATGCCTCCTCTAAGTTTGGGAGTGCATAGGCGTCTTTGATCGTGTTGAGGTTTAATTTGCGGTAATCCACGCAAAGTCTTACATCTCCGTTTTTCTTTCTCACCACGACTATGGGTGACGAAAAGGGACTTTCGGATTCACGGATTATGCCTGCTTCACTCAGTTCCTGCAAGTGCCTCCGGACTGCGTCTAAATCTTGGGGTCTGATTGGGCGGGATCTGTGTTTAAAGGGTGTCTCATCACTCAGTTTTATTTGATGCTTCACTTTGCTCGTGCACCCAAAATCGGTGTCATGTTGTGCGAAAACTTCGGGCATTGCACTGAGTTTCTGTGTGATTCTGTCCTTCCATTCACTTGGGACGGGAGAATTGGCAAAGTTCAGATTTAACGAGGCATGTTCACTGGACTTTTGTGACATTTGGATCTGATTGGTTGACACAACTTCCTGGATTGCATGAATTTCAGCAATTACACTTTTTGCAGGAATGACTATGTCATGTTTACTTTCATTGCGCAGCACAACTGGGAACTTTTGAGAAGGTTTGTCTGGAAGGGTAAGTAAACAGTTTGTGACCAGGACACCACCTGGTAGGGAAGATCTGCAGGGTGACTCAACTACAACCCACTTGTCTGGTGTTTTGGCATTTACATGGACTAACCCCTCTAAGACTCGACTCTGACCTGCAGGTATGACTTCTGCCTCTTTCCCCGACAATCTGACTAGACCAAGACTACTGTTTTCTCTCTGTTTTTGTCTCTGCTGTAATACACTAAGCACCACTCTGTAACCGTAGGGTAGAGCTTGGGTATTAGCATTGGTTTGGGTGAAACTTTCATAGAGAATGTCTAAAGTGTTAGTGCCAATCAACAGAGAAGACTGAATACTGGAACGTGTGTCTGGGACAACTAAGGCATAAGTGGACACACTAATTTCTGAGCCAAAACAGTGTTTTTTGGGAAAGTGATATCAACACCAATAAAACCTGAATAAGGAACGGTTTGACCATTGGCAGCCTCGATTTCAAGCAACTCGTTTATGGGATGGACCTCAAGATTGGAGAGATTGCTTTCATAGAATGATTGGGACACAGTGGTCACTTGAGACCCGGTATCAAGGAGACAACTGCAATTTTGACCATTGATTTGCACATGAGCTGTGTACTTAGCTCCTACTAACCCTTTTGGCAGTTTTGCAGTGGCTGATTTGTTGTAAGGGAAACGGTTTTTGAATTTACAAGGATGCTTTTTGTTGGGACTAGTTTCGTCAGAAGCACTCATTTGTCCCGCAATGAGAGCTGGTTTCAGTTTAAAGGCTGGGTTTTGGTTATTTTGTTTGTCCCATTGTAACTGTTTTTCTTTTAACTGGGTTCTCTTTTCAGCAACTAGAGCTGGGTTCGGTTCATTAGAGCAAGCGGACACAATATGGCCGTCTTCGCCGCATTGAAAACAATACCAGGGCTTTGGTCTGTTTTTTGCAACTGGTGGGGTTAATTGGTTTCGTTCAGGCGCTCTGGATTTGGGTTTTGTCTTGTTATTCGCTTTTGGATTGTCTGTTTTCTTTTTGTTAACACTTGGGGGTTTGAGTCTGGCAAGATGGGATTGGAGTTCTGTGATTTGTGCTTTCAACTCTTTGACAAGGTTGTTTGGAGGAGTGACTGGTTGTTCAGCTTTTTGAGTTTTCAATTTTGAGAGTTGATTCTGAAGCTCTGTCATTTGTGCTCGCATTTCAGTAAGGTCAGTTTGCACTGAGGGGTCAGGAGTGTCAGTATTTGCAGCCATGACATGTGAAACTACTTTTGGTTTCGTAGCAGCAAAATGCTTTTTCATTCTGCTCTCTTTAGCTATGTGTTTATCTTCTTCTACTCTCAATTGTAAGAGTAGTTCTGCAAATGATGGTGGGTTTTCTTTCCTTTTTTCTAGCTGAAGGTCTGCTAGAAGGGCATTATCCCAACACCCGCGACAGAATTGACGTAACAGGTGTCGGTCTGTTTCACTGGCTGAAATACCACCTCTTTTCTGAGCTTTAGCAAGAGCTGTCTGTAATCGATGGAAGATAATGGGACGGCTTTTCACCAGCATCTTGGAGTGTGTTAAGGAACTTAGCAAAAAGCTCGTCACCATCCTCTACTGTGCCAAAAGCTGAATTGAGCAGCTCAATGTAAGCGGAAGGCAAGGCATTGGAGCCTACAGGTTTGACTACATTCGCGGCGGGTGGCACAAGACTGTCTAAAATCTTACGAGAGCGCTGTAAGTCAGACAGATCTGGGTCTTGAAGGACAAGTTCAACACTATTGCGCCATGTGTCAAAGTCTACCTCATGACTGGGACAAGGTAGTTTGCCCGAGAACTGTCTTAGGCGAAAGGAGTGTGATTCTTTAGACACAGGGGCTTCACTTCGGACTATGTGCTCAACAACAACTTTTTGCACCTCTGGAGGTGTTATGAAGCTTTGTGTAATGTTAGAAGTTTGAATTTGTTGTGTTGGCTTAGCAGGTTCAGTTTCAGTTACTTCCTCTGTTTCACTTTGGGTTTCAATGGTAACTGGGGAAGCATTGAGCCTTAGTGGTTCAATTTGTTCGGGTTCAGTTTGTTCGATTTCACGGGTTATTGACTGACTGCACTTTGCAATATGCTCCTGCAACACTGCTTCAAAAGACTGACCTGTTAGTTTGGCTATTTGTTGCAGTTCACTGAAAAAACTGTGGGTGGCGCTACTGGTGACATTTTGCATGTACTCAGTCGAAAGTGCTCGGATCTGACATGTTTCAGTTTGACTTTGAAGCGTATGGGGCAGCAAGGGTTCAAGTGCTGTTACGGCAGCTCCACTCTCATACTCAACAATGGCATTATTGTGATAAGGAGACTGGGGGTCATCAATTTTTATAGTTCTCGTTATGCGGCCATACTTGTTCAGGAAGTCAGATAACTTTTCATCCAGTGATGTATCGGTAAACCCACTAACAATAACTGAGTTCGGGATTTTTACGTTTTCTTTGTTAACGATGTCCATGTCTTTGTCTGGTTTTGGTGTCTGGGTCAAAATAAAGTCTTAAATTTACGCACAAGCCTTTAATTGCTCCTGGCTGGCTCGCCACTTCTGTAACGCCCAACGAGTGGTAATTACAGGGTAATAACAAGTAGAGGTAGGAACTACTATGTAATGGACCAGTATCAATTGGTTAGGTTCGTCTACTGGAGCAAAAGTTGACTTGACAATGAAAAGACCACAGACAAGAGAATAAGTTTAAATGATTTGCCGGCTTATTATTGAAATTTGGACACAAAATATGAAAATAGCATGACATGGACATAGACAACGTTAACATAAACTCCAATTATCTTAACCTTCTTTGTTTAAGTAGTTAAGTTCCAAAACCCTTATTTCCTTTTTCCGGATATATTTTAGTTATACCAGATTTCGCTTATCAGGTTTTGTTTAACAGGTTTTGTTCTCAGGTTTTTGTTCTCAGGTTGCAACCTTTTAGTTTAATTCAAATCAGTTCTATCACGGTTTCGAGTTAACTCTTTAGTTCAGTTCACATTTAGTTTCAATTATTTTGGTTCAAGTTATTTCAAGTTATTTTACAGTTTAAAGAGAACTTTGTTCTGTTGTTCCCAACCAAAAACATTTACATTGTAAAATACCCTTTTACAATATTCGTTTATGGTCTGAAAATAAAATACAAAATTACAACTCAAATCGATTCAGCAAAAGGCTGAACAATTCTGGATATTGCAGAATAAAAGTCCTTTTTTTTTTCTACTCGTTGCTCTTTTAATTAGCAGTTCAATGTTCCTGAGTCCGTTGCAGTAGCTTTGCAGAAAGTTGGGTAAATCCTACCAGTTCAGATGCAAACCATGCAGCGTTCAGCAAGAGAAGTATTTCTCCTGCGTATCTTTCAGAAGGTCCGTGGGCAGCTCGCCATCGCCATCTTGTTCCAACCACGTGCTTTCCAAAGTTCGGTTTTTAGCTGAATTTCTTCTACCCATTCAATATGGCCTATCAATAACAACATGAAATAAGTAGAAATACACAAAAATAAACATTAGGTAGCTTTAAAACACATAAAACCACCATTTCTCTCTCTCAATTGGTACTTGTTAAGGTGCCGCCGTCGCCATAAAGAGCGGACGGGAGAACAAGTCCGGGCAATGAACTTGTGAGCTCGTTCAATTTAGCTTATAAACACTGTGTGCTTCACTATTTTACCATAAAACATAAAATCGCTAAAAGCTTTTCTTTTCCATCCAAATGGTAATTTTACATTGCACAGATATTTCTTAATATAAAAATAAAATACATTTTTTTCAACTCACCAAGTCCCGTTTATCAACCTGTACAATGTCTCCACACAGGGACAGGTTGGAAAAAAAAAAAATATATCTTTAATACCCTCTTTCTTGCGTTTAAAATTGGCTTTAGACTCGTTTCTGCTCTGCTTTTCTCCTTTCTGCCGCAGCTTGCGTGTGTTGCGTATCTCCCTCGCTAGACAGGGAAAAGCCTAGAATCATCCGGTTGGCTGTTGCTAGTCACATGGGTCACGCAGCTACGTGCTTTTCAAAATAAGAGTCTAAAAACAACTTCCAACATATTTAAGCAATGAATTTGTGTACTTTTTAGCTTTTTAATGTATTTTTAAATCAAATTAATTATTGCAGATATTGTTAACCATATTTAACAACAAATTTTATCCAATATATTTATTATTCTTATTATCTTATTATTATTATTATTATTATGTTTTCTCTAAGAGTTGGTAACCTGGGTACACATGCTTATTACAACAAAAAATCAGCAGTGCTAAATAATATCATTTTCATGTATTAAATACGGTGGCCGACAGGGGCCAAACGCACTGCAAACAAAAAAACGTGGTGCAAATGGAAAAAAACGCGCTGCAAGAAACAAAAACAAATGCATCATCATTAAATGCGCTGCAAATGGAGAAACGATGCAAAGCACAAAACGACGCATACCAAGAAAACACCTGCAAAAGAAAAACGCTGCATAAAAAGTCACCACAACGGAAGTGCTCCAAACCTGCAGGGGGCGCTCTCAGTGTAACAGCTCAATGGAGAGACACACCGGCTGGAGAGAGACAGGTACTCCTTATGAGAGAGACGGAAAACGACTATAAATTACAGCGGGAACAAATTATTGTTACGGTAATGTGGCTTTTATTTTATTATATTCATGTATTGTGTTTATAAATAATATAAATATCGCTGTACAACGCGGTACTTCACGTGCCGGTTATTTTATTGTATTTCACACCAGACTTTACAAGGCGATACATTAGCATGTCGATTAGCTTGTTTGCTAATAGCGATCAAATAAGAATAAGATAAGATAAAAAGATTAGAGATTGATACAAAACACCCGTTTTAATAGTACATTTAAAAGCCATCTTATCGCAGTCTTCCATACGATACAACGCTGCACATTAAGTATTATGCTTATTATGCCAGCAGTTAACTTATACACTTATGATCTCCGCTGTTTGTGTATATTAAGAGGTAGTGTATAAATACCCATATCAGTGACGTTACTTATCACGTTTCTGATTTCAGTTTTCTAGTTTATACTGATCTATCGTCTTTTTCCAGGCCAATATGTTTTGTCCTTACTGCGGACACGATCTGGGAACTACCGATGTACCAATGTCCTGTGGCTCATGTGGCTCCAGTGTGCATTTTTTAGCAGAATATGCAGACGGTAAGTGGACTCATATCCAGTTTTTAAATAACATTGATATGATCAATGATGTTAATGCCACTTTTTCATGTAAAATGCATTCATGTATATTTGGCTTGTGATAATTCTAATAAAATGTCTGCCTTTATCCCACTTTATGTTTATAGGGTCAGCATCAGATGTCCTCACAGATGACCTAATAAGAAGATATTTTAATGAGAGCTACAGCAATGCGGAGATTTTGGATTTTTTAGCTTCTAAACACAATGTGCACATGAGCCTTCGCTCCTTGAAGAGGAAGCTGAATATGCTGTCTTTGTTCAGACAAAAGAACTACTCTACTCTTGCCAGTGTTTGTGGGGCCATACAGGAGGAGTTAAAGGGTCCAGGGCAACACTATGGCTACCGTTCAATGTGGCAGACATTGCGCCTAAAATACTCGCTGACAGTTAGGAGGGATGATGTTATGGCCCTGATGAGAGAACTGGATCCACAAGGAATTCAACATCGTGCAAGCAGAAGATTTGTTAAGCGAGTTTACACTTCTGATGGACCGAACCATGTGTGGCATGTGGATGGATACGATAAGTTGAAACCATACGGTTTTGGAATCAGTGGCTGCATAGATGGATACTCGCGAAAGGTGCTGTGGTTGAAATGTGGAGCAAGCAACAATGACCCAGTGGTCATTGCCCAGAATTACATGAACTGCCTGACAGAATATGGAATCATTCCAATGCGACTTCGTACTGACTGTGGCACTGAAAATGGCACAATGGCAGCAATTCAGTGTGCCTTAAGATCATCTCACACTGACGACTATGCTGGGGCTGCTAGTCATTTGTATGGCTCTTCAATGGCAAACCAAAGAATTGAAAGCTGGTGGTCTTATTTTCGCAAACAAAGGTGTTATTATGGATTTCTTTAAGTGTTTTACATGCTAGAAGCACATTTCTAAAATAGTCTTTAAAACACATAGAAAATAGACCATTGTGGTCCTTGAAAGTTTCTTGCTTTTTTTGAACAACAAATTAAAACATTTTCAATTGCATTAGAATCCAAAAACATTCCCTGAAATGCATTGCCCTAATTCCAGCTTGTGTTTTCAGGTCTCAATTTTGGATGGACCTTATGAATGATTTGAGAGAGCGAAATCTCTTTAACAGCAGTCATGAGCACACATGCCTCCTGCGATTTGCATTTATGGATATGCTACAACATGACCTTGATGAATGCAGAAAAAAGTGGAACACTCATACAATAAGACCTGCTAAACAGTCTCGTTGTCCATCTGGGAAACCAGAGGTCATGTACAGCCTACCTCACAGGTTATTCATTTATGTATTTATTTATTACCTTAATTGAAATAACTGGATAAAATGTAACAATAGACCTAGACAAACTTTACTGATCCACAAGGGAAATTACTTGGATACAGTAACCCACACATCACAATATAATAACAAAGAGCAACAGGTGTGAAGTGAAGTACATTAAGAAAAGATGTGAAAAACCCTTGCACTTAATAGTATTGCATATGGTAACAGTCTTGCGCTCAGCTAGTTGAGTCCAAGCTACACGTAACATATTTTTACTCCCAGGTTTGGTGGAACTGACTGTGGGTTTCCGGTTTCACTGGAGGAACTGGGGCCATTTCAGATTGAGGCAACACACAGTTCATGTGGAGATCGTCATCTCCAGTCACACTTTGAGGATCTACAAAGACAGAGTGGTCTAATGCAGCCAATGACCTGGGAGACCTGTGTGGAACTTTATATTAGATTGAAGAACATGGCTGAGTTGTAACATCACTAATACAGGTAATAACTGTTGAACTTCAGACACTAAAGGTCAACCTATCAGTTATACAATAAAAAAATTAGTACAGTCCAAAACCAGGAGAGTTTTGTATTCCAAAGTCCATGTCCTTTTGAAACTCTTCATAAGTTGTTGACAATGGAATTTCCATGGTGTTTGCACAGGTTCTGCTGCATGGGAAGCGAGACACCCTTTGAAACACCAACTTTGGTCTTGGCTTAATCCCAGATGGGGGCAGAGAACAGAGTCCTGTGGCGAACATCAGGATGTCAGGGAGGGAGAGTCCTGTTTGTTTATCTTGGGAGGAAAAAAAAAAAGCATTATTGATCATGTTCTTAAAATGTGTTTTATTAAAGTTGTTATTCATACAAGATGAGAGAAACATAATAAACCTTCTGTATCAAGGAGATAGTCTCTCCAGAATGCTAATACTTTGGTTTCTTCTTGGCGTCTTGTGGTGCCTTGTTCACTGAGTTGAACCTCAAAAAGATTTTCCAGTATTGTGGATGTCAGCTGCTCCACACTTGAGCACATAAATGTCTTGAATATAGATGCATGCTGCTCCAAAGCATGAATCATGTTAAGTGTTGAAAGCCCATCCTTGAACCTACAAAACATCAACAGAGCAAAAAACACAAATGTTTAGAACAATAGCAGTATCAGAAGGGATAGTTCAACAAATTGGACTACTGCCATAATCCCTATAAACATAGAGATACGTACATTACCTTTTATCGGTGCCAAAATGTTTAACTATTCCTTTAAGCATACTAATTACTTGGCAGTTAATAATTAACATAAGACTTTACAACTTATAACTAATTAAATTCATTTAATCAATGAATATGCAAAAAAAACAACAACCTTTGAATTGAGAAATGGTTGCGGTAAATGAAGTACCACTGCATGAAGTCTTTCATTATTATCTTCTTGTCCAATACAACTTTTGGATACTGAAGACAACCAGCCATCTGCAACAGACTTGAATGTTTGTCGATCACTGCATGCAGTTCAACCAGTGTTGCTGCACTGGATATCTGCAAGACAATAACCATACATTTAAGTGAAATGCCACTAACTTCCCATACTGAAAGATAAAGATGGAAAGAAATCACACAATTTTATATTGTCTATGCCAGCAGTTTTCAATAGGTGAGGCCTGCCTCCCCTGGGAGGTGCCAAAGAGCCACTGGAGAGACGCGACACACAAACTAAATCAGGACTGAACCCAGGACTGAATCAGGAGGACTAAACTAGGACTAAGCTAGCACTGAACCAGGACTGGTGTCAGGCTACTGATGTTCAGTGATACTACCTGTCTTTACCTACTCTAAGGAGGAGGAGGAGGAGGCTCACATTTACCCAATTTGAAAACCCTGGTCTATGTCATAAAATAGGAAGGAGGGGCTTAATTCAGATAATGTTCTGAGATGGTGCAAACTGGCTTTTACTACAAATGGTTGGGTTGTTAGATTACAAGTATTCACTATTCCATGTTTTTAAAAAGATGGAACAATACCTGAGAACCGAGTTTTAAACCGGTTTTAAAAATGGAATTCAGGGGATCAATTAGTCAAATTTGTGAGCTTTCTTGATTTGACCACAAACCTCAAGCAAGGAAGCTCTCATGGTGTCATCGGTGATGTCCTCAATCCTTGCCTCAAAATCAGCTGTTGATTTTCCCGTGAGGTGGTCGTATAGCATTTCTGACAAGAATCGAGGGCCTGGACCACCATGGACTATGGATGTAGCGATCATCCTCCCAACATGAAAATACTCATCATCTCTGGCAGCTGTTAACATTTTACCATCCATTAGTCCACTATTAAAATCATTTTTGAGTTCACATGAAAATGCATACCAAAGTTAATTTCACTGAACCCAAGTGTAGAGCTAAAACCAGATGTTGAATTTTCAGTATGAATTTTCAGAAATGCAATGTACCTGTAATTTAAGTCTGAAACAATAAGATGTTTACCTGCACAGTCAAACGTGAGAAATTTCCTATCGTCTGGACCATCAAATATTCTCCTTGATCTAAGGCAGTCCATCAGCAGGGTGAGGAACTCTCGTTTGGGACCACCAGTGTCCACTGCATCCTCTGCTCGCCCCTCATCATCAGTGAATTTAACCAAAATTTCATGTGATGGGTCATAAGATGGTCGCTTGAAGCCTCTGATTGCTCCATCCCATATATTTGCCCTGTTTATGTTGAACCTGCTGTATGAAGTGTTGGTAATCTTGGAGGCCAGGTCTGAAACAATGTCTTCAGCAGTCAGGTTCAAAACCTGCGGACTGCAAGAGAATATCAGTACATGAGTTCCAATATATGAGCCAACAATAACAATGAGGTACTAACTAGTAATATATCATACTGTTCTGCAGGGTAGTCTATGTGGTCATCTGTCTCAGACTCACTGTCAACTACTATAGGTGCATACATGGTGGTGTAGTTGCTGCAGGGAAAAAGTTCATTGATTCCAGTCAGTCAACAATACCTATATACATAGTACATTTCTTACACTTCCCAGAAAATTTAAAAATATTTGTTGGAGTTCTAATGTTATTTTGACTTTGGGTGTGAATTGGGGTAGCTGGTTGAGAAATGTAGATTGACTGGTCTTTAGTAAGTTTTTTGTAATGTTGCAATATAGCAGTAAAAATGAATGTCAATAAATAGTTGGATATTCCAAGAAAGAAAGCATAGAAGTATAAAAAATGTGAAGGAATTGCAGGGCATACGCTAATGTATTATGTTCTTCATTTAACACATACACACACACTAACCAAAAATGTTAAGGTTGTAACTGTCCACCAGCTTACCTATACCAGGTATTCAGATTCTGTGAAGATCTTAACTGATCCTGGGGAGTTGATTGCTGTCCATCCTATTTAAAAATAATACATTTTTTAAGTTAATCATTTAGCACTGTTACCTGCTTAGAACTAATGCAAGCCATAAAAGGATAGATACAAAGGACTTAGGATGACTAAATTAATTTCCAAAATTATTTACTGCTATTTCACAATTTTATGTTAGACAATCAATACTATTGGATATAATCTTACTTGATGAGATTCTGGTTGTTGGCATCTGGAGGGTCTGTGAATAACAAATAAATAATTAATCTTCCTAATTGTTTATGAAGAAAAACATCACTTGACTAAGGCAATTTTTACCCCTGCAAAATGTTGTCTGTTTTTGGGGTGCTCACATTATCTGGAGTGTCCCAGACCTGCGTGCAGCACATAATATAAATATACAGATATAACACACATTAGATTAAATGTAATTTTATAACTTAACTGATAGTTAAATGGTAATGTACCTGGCAATAGGCAAATTTGCTATGTCTTTTACATATATATACACTCACCACAGTGTCAGAGAGTTCACTTTCCACAGATGGCAGGTTCACATGGACAACACTGTCATCTTCACTAGAAGACTGTCCAGTATAGCCTTCAAAAAAGGCATTTAAACAAAAATGACTATAATGTTCTGAATAATTTGCAGACTTTATCCTGCACAGATAAGATACCAATAGGAAACCATGAATTAATACAAAATGGAACACTTACAACTGGTTTCAAAATCCTCTGCAGTGCAAATGTAGAGTGTTATCCTCTGGTAGGCCTTCCCAATTGCCTCCTTGTACTTCTGAACAGTGAAAGGGTCATTTGTTCCTGGGATGTTTCTCACTTGTCTGCCATCAGGGTACAACAAAACATGGACAACATCTTGCATGTCCTGGTTAAAATCCATGTGTTTTTTAACAGCAGCAGCCAATAGCTGCTCTGATGACCAGTGAGGCTGAATGTCCAGAGGCAGTGATTTCCCTCTTACAGGTTTTAAGGAGTCACCTGTCAACCTCATAACTCCAACATAAATCTGCAAAATAACAAATGACAGTAAATAAAACAGAAATACAACATGACAAATCAATATGATATGTCACTTAACAAGGTGTAGATCTGCACTGACAGCCAAATCTGAACAGCCTATGCAACACCCTATGTAAACAACATATCATACCTTCACTGGTTTCTGTTGCTTTTCACTCTGAGAGGCCTGACGTTTCTTTGAAAAGAATGACTTTCTCTCCCTGTCTTTAACTGCCCTAAACCTCAGAAATGTTTCTATGCTTCCTGCTAAAAAAAAAAACACATAGGAATTACATACTGATTCAATGCTCTTACTGAGTTCATAGTTATGTTCATATAAAATTACTTTCTGCAGGGCATTTCAATATACCTCTAATGCCAGTTACTAATCCAGGGTAGTGAAGAGAAAAGTGTTTTTTGTATATACAAGAACAAGATCTGAACCTCTCAGGCTCCCTTCTGATAATTTTTGTCACAAAATCATGAATCTGTTTACCTTGACTGGTGGAAGGTTGTGCAACATCAATATGTGCGTGAGTTGCAGGCGTCTCCTCCTGGACGCGTTTTAAAAAAGTGACGTTTTTGCCACACGCACGGCAAAAGGCAGGTGAAGCTGTAAGCGCAGATCCACAAAATGGACAGTACATCTGCAAGGGGAAAGAAAAGGAAAGGGTTTAAGTATAGAAGACTGTACTATTAAAACAGGTGTTTTGTATCAATCTCTAATCTTTTTATCTTATCTTATTCTTATTTGATCGCTATTAGCAAACAAGCTAATCGACATGCTAATGTATCGCCTTGTAAAGTCTGGTGTGAAATACAATAAAATAACCGGCACGTGAAGTACCGCGTTGTACAGCGATATTTATATTATTTATAAACACAATACATGAATATAATAAAATAAAAGCCACATTACCGTAACAATAATTTGTTCCCGCTGTAATTTATAGTCGTTTTCCGTCTCTCTCATAAGGAGTACCTGTCTCTCTCCAGCCGGTGTGTCTCTCCATTGAGCTGTTACACTGAGAGCGCCCCCTGCAGGTTTGGAGCACTTCCGTTGTGGTGACTTTTTATGCAGCGTTTTTCTTTTGCAGGTGTTTTCTTGGTATGCGTCGTTTTGTGCTTTGCATCGTTTCTCCATTTGCAGCGCATTTAATGATGATGCATTTGTTTTTGTTTCTTGCAGCGCGTTTTTTCCATTTGCACCACGTTTTTTGTTTGCAGTGCGTTTGGCCCCTGTCGGCCACCGTCTCTGACTTTAAAGAATATTAAATAAACATTTACTTTCTTTTAAAAACATGTCTAAACATTTATTCTAGGCTATTTATGCAATTTAAAAGAGATTTGATATTTGGTTTAAGTTTTGGTATTTGGCCAAGTGTTTCATTTTTATTCGGTTTTGGCTACAAATTTTCATTTCGGTTAATCCCTACATAAGATGCTCCAAACCAATTTCCTGATGACCAATAATACCAATTTTGAGGGCTTGAGACTTGACTTGATAAAATGGACTAAGACTTGGGACTCAACTTGGACTTGAAGGTCAGTGACTTGGGACTTGACTCGAACTTGAGGCCTATGACTTGAGAAGATTTGAGAAGCACTTTTAAATCTGAATTCTTTCTATTCTGACCATAATAATTCACACTAAGATCTCGTCAAGACATTTAAAAAGGAAAAATTTGCATTTCTACTATTTTTATATACTGTTTAAGTACAATTTAGTTGAAATTTCATATAAATTGCAAAAATCTAAGCTATATTTGGTACTTTGGTTTAAAGACTTGAAATGATTTGAAGCTCAAAGCAGATGACTTGGACTTGACTTGGATTTATGGGCCAGTGACTTGAGACTCGATTTGGACTGGCCTGTATTTGACATTGGACTTGACTTGGACTTGAGGCCAAAGACTTGAGACTTACTTAAGACTTGTAAAACGATGACTTGGTCCCACCTCTGCCTTATAGCACTTTTCCAGACACATAAAGGCGCTTTACATTTTTACAGTTGCCTCTTATCAACATACTACCTTCACACACACAGTGGCGGAAGTGTCTTGTCCAAGGACAGCATGCAATGGTTCGAGTAGAATTTGAAATGCCGACCTTTAAGTGGGTTCCCGGTGCCATCCAAACACTACAGTGGAAACTGCAATGGGTAAATTGTTAACACGTTCTTTAAATATTGAATAAGTTGTCATCATATGTTCATCAACTCTCTCATCTTACAGATTTAGATGAGCTTGTGCTTGAGGTTTTGAATAAAAGTTTTATAGATGAGAGACAAAACCCACATACAATTAAATTAGACACTATAAAATGTATTCTCAAAATGTATTCCTTCATTTTAATGTAAAGGAAAACTATTTACCTACAAGCCTGATGCCATTTAAACAAGTTACTCAAGACTTATACTCAGCACTGATTCATTTTTATTACACTCTGCAATGGAAAACCTGCTAATAAGTCCACAAATACTTCAATTCAAAATCAAAACAGACTGAACAAAACAAATCACTCCATTTTGCGTAGCACCTTCACATTCCTCAGAGTGTGACTTTTCAAATCGCTCTTGTTTACTGTGTTTACCTTCTGCTCTAAAGTGAAGATATTGATTTTGTGGGCACCCAGTCTCTGCTCAGTTTCCTGGAGGTCAAAGGGTCAGAAGAGCTCATGAAAAACGTGATGACCATTTCCAATCCTCCACTGGCCTGTAGCTGTAGCCATCCCACGGAGAGGCCAACCGCAACAAGCAAAAGGTCCTGGAGAACTCAGCGGAGGAAAGCCAAGTCGGCACGGACAAGAGTTTTTGTGTAGAAAGATCCAATTTGTAGCACAGCCCACTCCCATGTTAGAAGTCCGCCCGTGTAATATTAACTGTATGGCTGTAGGCTACACCGTGTGGTTTTGGCATTGGAATATGCAGAGATACAGAGCTGCTTGTAGGAGGTGAAGTTGTGTGCAAGTTGCATAATGTAATTTGGAATATGTTTCAGTTTAACCAGGGGTAGAATTTTTGACTTGATTTCAGTTACTTTTACTGTGGATAATATCGTAACATTTATGCAATGTTAACAAAAACTGGCAGCGTTTTATCATCCAATTTTAGCATGGTAAAAGTTAACATTTTTTATCTGTCTTGGTAGCATAAGACGTCTATTTACCTTTTGCAGTAGTGGACATGCATGGCCTCGAACAACGGGGTGGTCATCAAAGTATACATGGGTTTCAGAGCAATAAAAATCAAACACTGTTCCCATAATGATTCACAATTCAACCTAAAATATATCATTTGAAAGTCCTCAAGATGTCACCCATAAACATGAAGCTAAAACCCATGAATACTCAGAAATAAACAATTGTTAAACCAGGTATCCAGTGCATGTTTTTGGCCGTCTGCGATGAAAGATTTTGATTGTGGCTCAAAAATAAGGGTCGAGTTGTGGCTCCAAAAATATGGGACAGAAACAAAGATTAAACTTAGAACCATCGTACTGCCTAACATGAGTTGAAATTTATCAAGCGTGTCTGATATCTTAGAATCTTAGAGTGAGCTCTCTCACACTGTGTCCACAATCAATTTACGTCAGCCATGAATGGAACCATCTCTACCCGTTTCCCTTTCATTTACTAACTTTAACAAACATAAAAACACCACTAGAATGCAGCCTCAGTTGAACGAAACGTTACAGTTTTTCATGTGTGTCACGTTTACATGAGAGCTTTAATTCTGAATAAAAGATTGAATTCAAAATAAAAACTAATTCCGCTTTAAAAAGACCATGTAAACACTTAATTCCTAATGAAAATTATTATTTAGAGTCTGATTAATCCCAAAGTAAGTAGGTGGTTTATTCTGATTTTAAAGCCAAATGAATTTATTCCTCGATCATGCAAATGTTTATTCTTTTTAAAAATAATTCCGGTCATTCAGCACATGCTCCCTGGGTTGCGATCCGATGCAATCTGGATGATCTGGCTCCACCAGTCCTGGCTTTGGACTTTCATCCTCTGCACTTTGGATTTGTGGGCGAGATGCTGGAGTGGGCTGAGGTAGTGCACCGTAAAGCGTGATGATAGAATTCTCGAGCTACTGCTTGATTATTATCGGAACAACTGCGAAAAAAGTTTGGATCATGTTTGTGTTTATGGTGTAACGACAAACCAAGATGACAAAAAAGCCGGCTGCAGCTGAAGTGTGTATTTTCTTCCGGTCGATGTAAATACGTTCATTCAACCCTTCCCGACCCTGAGACATTGAATGGACTTAAATAAAGGCGATTCAACGTGTTTTCCACGCAAACCTCAATTCGGAATTATTATTTCCATGTAAATATTTTAATTATGAACTATTTAATTCAGAACAATTAATTTGGAATTAAAAAAACATCATATAAACATGGCCATTCATATGTCGACCCCTGGCTTTGTCTTTATGACTCAACTTACTTGCTGAGCTGCCGGCCAATCTTGTTTCATTGAATTCAAACAATCAAACAGAAAATGGTGAATTATTTTTAGCAGGAACACTACAAGTAGAATGGCAGCTGAACCTGTTTGCCCTTATGTCCTCAAGAGAACAGCAAGCAAACGCTGAAGAATAAGTCGTGAATAGCTTTTCTGTTTTGTATAGGCTACTTATAGATGTTATACGAGATCAGAGCGATATTGTATTTTAATAGTCGACCTGGAACACACATTGAGTTCCAGGTTGGCGGACTACAAAAGAAATGTTGGCTTTTTAATTAGACTCTTAATTAGCCTATGTAAATGTCATGCATTCTAATATCAAACTAATAATAAGCTACCAGCTATCTGACAGGTGTTAGCTTGCTAGTTAGCTAAGTTCATTTTGACAAAGTTTGAGTGGAAACATAATTCGCGCAGCTCTATATTTATGCGCGGTAATTAATGTTGACTGTTGGTGCAGAGCGTTCTCGGAGCTAGGCTAATTAGCCCGCGTAGCTCCTTGACTTCTCCCTGCTCGACGGCTGACACGCGCCGCTTTTATCAGCCCTACTTTGTCTGATATTGTTGAAGAAGAGTGAAGGCGGATGAATATTTCAGCAGATGAGTGAGCGGGCGGCACTAGCAGGGCCTCGTGCTGTCTTGTTTGCGCTCACTCCAGCCATTAGCTCTACAAGCAGCATTTGTATTTATACCCTCTTCTGGATGGTTAGCAGCAATCAGAAACCAAACACGGGGCGAGCGCTACAAGGCTTGGGGTTGACATGTGAAGAAAAACAGAGGTGAAATGCTGACACGTTGATGTCTTAGCAGATAACACTTAAATCATTTTCCTCCAAAACTTCACTGCGCCGGCTTCAAAGAGATATCGCCATAATACAAATTTTTGGAGTAAGTACTGGTGTTTGAAGTTATTTTATGGGATTTCGCTGTAAGGCCCAGAATTGATTCGCAGACGGGATAAAAGGAAAATACTTTATCTTCGGAGCTTTGTCGGAAAAAGCTTAGCATCCATTGGTAGTTCCGCCAATATGCCTGCGGGGCATGAGGTAGGGTGAGGGGGTGCCGGCATTGACATTATATAGCTACCAGAATGAATTGTGCTGAGTTTACACCTCCTGCTGCTTATGCTCTGCTCTTTCATAATCTTTCATGAACCATACAATGTTTTATTTAATGTCCCAGGTCAGAGAGAAACTTGAGAAAAAACATATTAATAATGAAGGTCCCATGGAGAGATGGGGGAGAGAGAAAAAAACTAGTTGGTTTGAGGCTCCTCAGCAAACAGGTCAGAAGGACCTTTTGAAGTCGGCTTCTTCAGTGTAGTCAATAGTTTAAGAACTCGTGTTATTTCGGAGTGTAAGGCCAGCGCAGACTTTTTCCTACCTGAAAATGCCAAATCTCTCATTGGAGCGGGGTCTTTCGGTGGTCCTTGAAAGGCAGTGGGCAGCAGAGAGAGGAGAGGTCTGGAAATAGTGTTTGGGTTCAGCGTGTAGACCAGTCTGTTTATGTTACTGCGGACGCCATGTTAGATTTAACTATGCCTATTGTGCGTTATTGTATTGTGAAAAGTGTGAGTAGTTATGGCAGTGTATTTCTCGATTACTAGGATTCAGATGACATAATTATATTGTATAGGCCAATAACATTTAATTCAGATGGGGGGCAGTAAAATTAATATAGTTACAATTTTTATTTTTGTTGTCTGTGTTGTATTACTGTGAGTTCTGCTTGCTGCCACAATAAGATCATGTTGTAACTTTATTGTGTTTAATATGTTATTGTTATTGAAAACGTGGATTATTATTTGGTTTAATTATGAACTGAAAGCAGCTACAAATTTACTGTAAATGTGGCTGAATGTTTTTTTTATTTGGTAAACCGGATGTGTTTTATTGTGAAAGGACCTGGACAGGATGCGCAATGTATTTTAGCCACCATCTTGACTATTCAAAACAAACTAATAGAAACTGTTGCTGCTGTGTGTCATTGCGGCTGTGTTCAATGAAGAAATCCACCTCGGTCATTTATTTGGAAACCTTCACTACGTAATAGCTGCATTCACCTTTTGGATATTTCATGATAAAGTACAATATAATCAATAAAGAAACCTGCCTCTTGCCCACGCATTGATAGTATGGCATTATCGCTTTGTAGAATCTGAAAGCCAACATTTACATTTCATTGTGTGGAATAGGCCAGCAAACAGCAGCAATATGTTGGCCTAAAGTTTTGATACTAAAACTTCAAACCCTATTTCAATATTAAGGAATATTCGGGTATTTGTATTCGAGCTGTGCAGTGTTCATCCACACTAATCTGACTGAAAACGGCTCCAGAGACGGAATGATCTGATGCCACCAGCTCCCACGAGTTCATCTAAGTTCTGATCCGGAAATGTGTGGACGCTTGAAAACGCTGGTCTATGCGCCGCTAAGTAATTCACCGCCAAATGCCAAGAGGCTAGAATATAGGTCCATTCATATATACGGTCTATGCGTATGACCTGCAGACGTATAATCTCTGAAAAGTTTAATTTGAACCATCTTCAACACAATAGAAGAACAGAACAGACTCACCATTAGCAGAACACCCCTCTGACACATAAACAACACATATAATCCACTGAGTCGTGTCCTTTAGTCCGAAAGAAGCTGAACTGCATCAGCGCACAATAGTGAGCTGTTTTGAGCTGTTTATGCAAATTAGTCATGTGGTTTCATTTCTGTAAAACATAAACACATATGCGCAAAGTTGTGTGGATAGGGAAGGCTTGCGGACACAGAAACGATGTGTCTGGAATCACATCGTTTCCAATACATGTACGGTGATAGATATATACTGCACATATACAAAACACTGGCAGGTAACAAACTTAGATGTCACAGTTCTGTAAAGCTGGGGAGAAAAGAAATCCAAAATGCGAGTCCCCCACCAGAACAGATCCACATGAAGAATGGTGCAAAAAAATTATTATAGATTAAAAAAAAAAAAAAAAAAAGATAAAGATAAACCCACCCACCCTGTCACCGCATGGGTTGAATATTTATACCATGTGCTGTATTTATTCACATGTAACTATGCCACAGCCTATTCTTTTAAAGAGCTGAATACAACTGTAGGAAACGGCCCCGTGTAAAAGCCAAATATATATATATATTTTTGTAGCACTAAAATGTACATGATCCTCCAAAACACCAAAATACTGTTTAATACTTGCTCAAATGAGTATGCAGTTTTGATAATAGTTTTAGTACACATCTGTGCTTCTATCATGTTTGAAGTCTGTATCTGAAATAAAACTAACTTAGCTTTTGTAACTGATAAATTAAGACAATTTTAAGGCTTTTTTTTTCATAAGCTGTTCCAAGTCCAGGGTTTCATTGATTTTATGTATGATATATTTATAAATTTGTACTTTTGGTTGTTTGTTTTGGCATGTTTGTAGTTAGTAGTCTAATGTCATTACACCGGTGTCTCCCTTGACTCCCTCTGTCAGTCAGTACCAAAGGGAGCAGCAGATGCCTTCGCTCTGGTCTGTATTCCCTGTGGATGTTCATTTAGTGGGTTTGAGCTCCGCAGCACGTGCCTCTGCCTCTGTGCTCTTAATGACTTAATTACAGTCATCATTTGAGCTGCAGCAGGACTGGGAAGACGAGACAAGATGATGGGAGATCTCTGGGGTAGACACTGATACTAATACATTTACAGTGCACATAACAGCGGCTCATCTGTTAAAGCGCTCGCCCATCAACCTGAAAGTCAGAGGATTGAAGTTCTGATGTAGTGTCCTCAGGACAAGACACTTCACCCACCTTAACTATGAAAGTGACGTGTGTATGTGAGTGTTGTGGTGGTAGTAGGGGTCGATGGATCAGACTGGCAGCCCTGCTTCCATCAGGTCTTCCCTTTTTGATGTATTTTGATGCATTTGATATTGGTTTTGTTATGAGTTGTTTATAGTTTCAGTCTGCCTTAGTTCATTAACATTTGTGATTTAGAATAATTTCTTATCTTGGCATATCCTCACTTAAACTACATTAAAGAGCCACTAAACACCCTCCCGAAGCTTTACTCCACCACAAAATCTGAAAAATAGTTTTGGAGGAGCAGGTGTGGGGCGGACTCTGTAGCAAAGATTGACAGCCGACTGACAGCCACAACACACAACAGTCCAACATGGCGCAGACCAGTGTGCTCCGGACTTTAAAACAGAGTGGACATTTGTGCTTGGATCACACCGTTTCCTTTTTCTCCAACACAGCGGGACATCGCGGTGACCAGCGGTGCCAGGTAGGGGCGTGGCTGAGAGGGGCTTCTCACATACCGCCAGTTGATGTGCTCGTTTCGTAGTAACCTTTATTCTGACTCATTGGCCACTCTCAGTCCCACCCGAAAACTCAAATGTCCTGACTGTAGTTGATCCAAAAGAGGTTATTACAGACACGGCTTTTGACTGGAATGTCCTATTTTTAACAAATATGCACTAAAATAAGGCCAGGGATAGGTAAACCTTTCTATTTTAGACCCATTTACACAGCTAATGAGTAGAAAAGAGTGATCTTGGTGTTTAGTGGCCCTTTAAGCATGTAATTTATTTAAGATAAGAGACTTATATAGGTAATTTAAAATGACAGGTTTTCTAAATATTTTTTGGTTTATTGAGATAGTATCTGTGGAAAATATTTATCATAGTTTTACATCAGTTAGGTGGCAAACTGTGGAAAAACTTTGGGAAAAAAAACAAAATACAAGCAGTAGTGGTGTGTTCAAAAACGGAATACCTTTATCTGTCATCAACACAGAAAATTCCTTTCACAACACACGAAAATTTACATGCAAAAAAGAGCTTTTCTGTCCATGTCCTACAAGGAAATAACCTCTAAAAATAAAAAAAATTGGTGTTTCCGAAACATTTTTTGTTCTGTACTGAGGGCTCTCACTCTCAGCTCAGTCCTTGTTTTTTTTTCCACCTACGTCATCAGAGGTATAATACTCCCTACAACGAAAGCATAGCCAGACTGGACTGCACTAGACTGGAATGGACAACACGATCTTAACTGTTTGAGGGTTCACGCTTCCAAGTTTACTGACAGTAAATAAACTTCTCTTGCTTTAAATGCCCAGCGTCATGCCTCTTCTCTTCAAATCTCGGAGTACAACCATTTATTCTGCAACTTTTTAGTAAAACCTGTAACTATGTTCCAGTAAAGTGACTAGTCCAACCTGTCACATTCACTCTTATCTTAGTTGTCTCTCCTGTAGTGTCCACCTGCTTCCATCCTGTTTGGTTTCAGCACACATGCATCATCCTGACAAAAGGCCAAATGTCACCTATTATTTCCAACGCTACACTGGAAACATGATTTTTTCACCTCCTTGTCCGGTAAATGTATAATATATTGATGAAAAGCGTCAGGATCCGGGCTGGCAAAACTCCCAAGGAACGCGCAACGGCCTTTGAATCCAGGAGCCCGGATGACGTCCCCTCTCTGGAGGACGGGCCGGAGCCGTGTGATCCAGGTGTTGTGATGTCCGCTGCCCTCCCCTCCTCGCCCCCCTCCCTCCCATCCTCCCATGCCATGTTAACGCGGTGTACAGCGGCGCCCCCCGACTGCAGGAGGACATCCAGTGCAGCAGATGAAAAGGGATGGCCCCACCTTCACACACAGGTCCCGGGGCAGTGTGACTTATTCATGATCCTCTGGGCGCCCTGGACGAACCGGTCTCAGGGCGCTTCGGCTCTTTATACAGCTCAGCCCAGCTCATACACGCTGTAATTGTATACACTCTGATATTATGAAAGATGGTGGTGAGCTATAAGAAGGAAAAATATGACACTGAATTCAAGAAATACTAGGGATGTAACGAAATCCAAATCTCTCGGTACGATATTATCACGATATGCATCTTACGGATATTGGGATATTTTGGAGAGGCTGATATAATTGTAGAAAAGACACTCTTTTGCTTAAAATACCTTGACAAGATTTTGGTGTGAATTATTTTCGTCATAATCCCAAAAATTCAAGTAAAAAACATATGTCTTCATGTTGTTTGCACTGAAATGAATTATGGGATATGTAGTTCCCAATGTTTATAAGCTGTTACTACTATAAAACAATGCATTTAAGCAAAGAAAAGTGTAATTCGATATATTATGACAGCCCCATGATATTATTGTGAGACTTTCGATGATACGATATCACGATATTTCGGTTATTGTTACATCCCTAAGAAATACACATTAATTACACATTAGCATTAAAGAAACAGAGCATGAATACAAACCTGATTGATCCTTAGTTAAACAGCTCTACCTTTAATTTATTTATTTAATCATAAGTGGTTTCATTGTTTGAAAATACCCAGAAATAACTGGTATAATAAATTCTGACTATGAGCGGGGTCGCCTCTCCGCAGATCTGACCTGTAACTTGGTCTGCAGCAAGCAATATCATTACGGAGAAAAGCAGTAAATAGACAGTACAGATAGATGTATATTAATGTGTAGATTATAAAGTAACATAGTAAGTATTATAAATTGACCTTTATGGATGACAGAATTAACATTTTTGCACACACACAAAACAAAACTGTTTCTACTAAAGTATCAATGACGCGTTTTGATTCATCTTTTTGAACACTCAAAGCCACAGCTGCCCTAGGGTAGACTAATGAAAGCAAGGCTGCTAATTTGCGCCATCACCACCAATGGATGAAGGGTCTTGCCAAATTACACAAAAAACAGTTTGAGCCAGGACCATTCCATCCCCACAACCAAGTTTGCTCTCTCATCCCTGTATGATCAAGACACAACCCTGCTTAGCTTCTGAGTCTGGGTTTAGAAGAGATCGGGTAATGACAAGATGTAGGTTTGTTTATTTCTGAAAATGTCTGTGATATTTTTTAACCCTCCATGCTGGCCTAGGACCTGGAGTCTGAATGTTTTGAAATATCACACGTACACGTTTGAGGACCCTTTGTTATTAGTCTGTCTACACCTCTAGATCTTGAAATGCTTTGCTCCACCTGACTATTTTGTGATGCCATGAAGCAGTTTTTTTTCTTCATGTTATAAGCATAGACTGTATAAAATAAGTTGTCTAAGTGAGTCTGAAGTGAATTTGGAACCAGGCTTTATATTATGAATAGGATTTTTTTTTTTTTTTGATGGAAAAAATAGTGAAATAAAAACACCAGGATCATGTAGAGCGGGTTAATATGAACATTGTAAGACCAAAATGACAAGGCTCACAGCAGCAGTCACAGAGAGAGGGACGACAATATTCCAATGTAAGTCAATGGGAGCCAGAGTCAAAAGGAGCCGTAAGAGCCTCCTGGCAAACTTCCTATGTCCATTTATTTATACAGTCTATGGTTAAAAGCTACATTTCATTTGACATGTTGTTAAATAGAGATAGGCAATTCCAGGACTGAAATAATCCACATAATTCTAGTGGAGGTGTGTAGAGTTTAAAACACAGCAGAGCTCTTCTTGTATTACCACATGACATCACAAGGGGGAATGGAGTGTTTTCAGTTTGAGAGAAGAACTCAGTCTAAATATGCAGGGTTTGTGTGTTAAACATGTGAATGAAACATGGTCGGGTATGTTTTTGATGAGGAAACATTGTAAAACACTGTGGATCAGAAAATAGCGTGATGTGGGCCCTTTAAATCACCCTTTTGCTACACACTGTTCACTAGGCAATGTAATATATTTATACATTTATATATTTCAGGAAAGCATTAGCAATAGGATCTAAACCTTTAATAAACCATTAGCATTAGCCACGTTAGCCCTGCTTTGGATTCAGATCTCTATCCCGAGACCTTGCCGCTCTACACTGCACCCTTGTTGTCACTTCAGCTCATCATATGGGCCTTCTCGCTCATCCTGTTTAAAAAATAAACAGTTGGTTGCATCTGCGCTAATAATTCATGTGCGGGGAGACAGAAAGCTGCTTATGTGTGGAAATGAGATGGCATTAACACCTGCTCCACTGTGGGATTATGGGCCGTGAGGCTTTAAGCATGCATATTTCACCCAAGGCAACATGTCTTTTGGACATCAGAGGCGCGTTAGCGGGCTGGAGCTGGACAGTTTCCCTGCTAATTAGCCGTGTGTCTCTGGTGAGGCAGGTATACAACACAGTTACACATGTCTGATGGCCCCCGTGTGGAGGACTGCACCGGTGGAGACTATAGAGTGTATACAGCCAGTGACATTTGGAACTGAGCTAATGAATGTAATGTACGATCAGATTAGAACTATGATCATTGTTTTGGACCACTGAGCATTGAATAAATCTATAACATAAATTAGCACAACCCATATAAAGGTCCTATATTGCACAAAATTGACTCTTGTGAGATATAAGCCATGTTAGAATGCTGTTACCTCCTCAAAAACATACCTATAGATGTGTTTTGTTTGATATTCGTCTGCACACATTCGTCTAAACCTCAAAATGTTCTTTTTTTACCTCTTGTTCTGTAGAGAGGGTGATTCCAGGGCAGAAATCATCTAAATCAGTGGTCTCCAACCTGTAGCTCTCCACGCCCCTCCAAGTAGCTCGCCAAGGGATTTCTAAATTATACTTACTCAGCTGAATAACTCAAACTTGATGAATTAAATGCCTATTACCATTGTAAATGTATAATTTTGATGGCTAAATTTGTGCACTAATAATTAGATAATGGTTTATGTTTAAAAAGCATCTAACTATACCCCATCTATGGCCTGTCGCAGCTCATAGGTTACGTTCAGACTGGAGCCTGAAGTGACCCAAAGACGATTTTTTTTCCGATCTTTTGACATACGACTTCAGTCTGAACGGCCAGGTCACATTCATCCCACCTACATGTCAGACTCCGAGTCTCGTCAATGTAGGGAATGCGAGGTTAGTGAGTTTATTCATATTTGGGAGGACCTCTGTATTCAGGCCAAATTGGAGGGGTCTTATCAGAACTGGGCGGTTTTTGAAATGATTGCTAAAGAAATGGCTGAGCTTGACTACAGGCGGTCCTGGCTCCAATGTCAACGAAAAATAAAGAGCCTGCAAGACAAATACAAGGAGGCTAAAGACTCAAACAAACGAAGCGGCCATGCACGTGTAACCTGTCCATTTTATGAAGAACTGGACCATGTTTTGGGAGAAAAGCCCAGCGTTTAGGCTACTCTCGTAAACACTGAGCACGACCACTGTGTGTGACGTCATCGTGTCCTCCAATGTACATGCGGGACACTTTTGGGGCTTCAAAGTTCACACTGGAGTTCACATACAAGTCGCCTTTAATTGGAAATGGGAACAACTTTGCAAAAATATCGGATTTCACACAAAAAAAAAAAAAACTGAATTAAGTCAGTCTGAACGTAGCCTTATATACACTCAATTTCTTGTGACTGCTAAAATGAGTAGCTTTTTCATTTTGATTTTCATTTTGTAGCGATAACTCACCAGAGGAAAAATGGTTGAAGACCCCTAATCTAAATTATTCTAGTGAAAGTGAATCAAGTTTAAATAGATGAATGAAAGTGTGTGAATGAAACACAACACAACTCCAGGTCTGTTTGTGATGAGGAAACAGCATTATAACATGAGAAAATAGTATAATACAGGCTCTTTAATCTTGGTCTATGACATTAAACCATGTATAAGATAGTTCTCAATAATGATTAATACAAAGAAAGTCAAATACTGAAATGTGTAGCATTGGTTATATTTTAAGTTCCTTCAAAATACCTGTGCTCAGATGTAAATAGCGTCAAACCCCAGTAGGCTGCGGTGGTGGTCTGCTCAGCTGGCCCTGCTCTGGTCCTAAATGTCACATACATAGACCTGCACGTCCAGATGCCCTTCCGTGGGATTACTGTGGGATTGAACCAGTCTCTCCTATTCCCCTGACAATCACTGTTAACAATATCTGCTCATCCCCGCTGACATTTCACTTTACCATGACATTTTGTTCTATTTTCTAATTAAATGTTTCAACAATTACAAAATTAATTACAATTAAACATTCATAGTGGCCAGATGATGGAGCCGAACACCTGCTGTGATGGGTAAGGGTGTCAGCGGCTAATGCTAGCTCAGGATGCTAGAGGCTAACGCAGCGTAAACAGTGCAATCTGCTCCGACGACTGCTAATGAGTCACACATGACATTTATGATAATCAGGCTTAATGATGTAATATAACCTACTACTTTTAGATCTTAAAGGGACAATATTACGCTATTTTCTGATCTGTGCTATAATGTTGTTTCCTCAGCCAAAACAAACCTGGAGCTGTGTTTTGTTTTGTTCACACACGTTTAACACACATACTCTGCATATTTAGGATGAGCTCTTCTCTCAGACAGAAAATACCTTGTGTTATCATGAGGTAACACCATGGAACTATAATAAAAATGGAAGGTGAACTTAAGATTTTGTTGTATTGTTTTCAATGGTCTGTGCTCGTTCGTGCATGGGCTCAAAAAATAATGTTTTCTTTCGCATTTGCGACCTCAATACGGACTAGTTTTGTTGAATGTAATTGAAGCACTTTGGTCACCTGAAGTTGTTTTAAATGTGCTATATAAATAAACTTGAATTGTATTGAAAGTTAACTTTTAGGCGCTTTGAGGATTTAAAAAAAAATTAAAGTTCATGTTGTGAAAATAGAAAAGAATCCCTACAAAATCCAACCTTTGTGAAAGTTGTCAGTGTCCTATCAGCCAAACACGGACAGTTTGAATTCCCCCCAAAATGCATTGTGCTACTATGGGAGAATTTCTTTCTGGGCCCAAGCTCCTGGAAGCTGCAGTACCTGGAGCGACCACTAGTCAGTGTCGCGCTGGGACAGAGGGGGAATGCCTTATCCAGTTTTATTATAGATCCATGGGTAATACAGGAAGTGCTCTACCTTGCTAAAACTCCATACAGCTTCACTAGAATCATTTGGATAATTTCAGCCTTGGAATTGCTCATCTCTACTGACCAAAAGTAAAAGGTAGTACCTGTTATCTTGAAAACCACCACTTCATGACATCACAAGCTGGAACAGAGCCTTTTGAGCCTTTGTAGACAGACTAATAAACTAGAATTCAGAACTCAAACGTGTGAATGAAACAAAACAGAACTTCAAGTATGTTTTTGATGAGATAACATCAACATATAACAATCTCACAAGAGTCAAATGTGCGTAATATAGGATCTTTAAAGAAGACATATTGTTCTTGTGTCTGCTATAAACATATGTATTTATAATCTATGACACCCATGGATCATTATGTTGTGATTTGGACCTTTTGAATGTAAATATTGATCAATTACCAATACCAAAATAACTATGTGACACTGCAGAATCCTAAGAACATATTAAGAAATGCAATTGGAAACAGAATATATAAATACAACTTCGGGAAAGTAAATAGCAAGAGAAAAAAGAGCGCAGCTGATTGGTCTGTTGTTATTCATATCTTGATTTAAAGGCAAAATAGTAAAACACCAGGATGATGTAAATTAGGGTCAGATTAACATTTTAAGGCCTGACAGCAGCAGTCACAGAAAGGGAGTTTTATCCATAGAAAATTAAATGGACCCAGAGTTGATGGAGCCAAATTGTGCTCATGCTCACTTCCTATGTGGACTGTCGTAGCTAGTGGAATAGTTATATACAGTCTAAGACAACACTTCAATCAAGATGTGTGTAGAATCACTCAGTCGTTCAGGTAGAATCCATGGCAAAGGAGGAATTCAATTTGTCAGCTGGACAAATGTTCGAAATGACAGAAATTTCGGTCAAAATCTTTAGCAGCTCATCCCAGCTGCTCCTTCAGTTCTGGTCAGACGCTGGTGGTAATCATTGAGGCCCATATTATGTCCCCTCACTCAGGACATATGAATAGGCCTAGCTTACAAAGAGAAACTGTAAACAAATAGGTGTGTTAGTTTCAGAGTTCCAGACAGATATAAGGCAGTATCCACCAACATTTGACCAGAACTGAAGAAGAAGCTTAGAAGCTTAGCAGCGAAATGTTTTTAACTTAAATAAACATTTGTCCAGGTGACAAATTGAATTTCCCCTTTGCCACTTCATCAAAACATTTACACGGATGTTTTTGACATGTTTAAGAAATTGCTAAAATATTGTCTGATTTCGTTACTGATAAAATCCATAAACATATTTAGTTTTCTGTCAATATTACTCACCTTAAAAACACAGTGTATTTTAATGGAGCCCGTGCACATACTCCTCTATGCTCCATTGGTTCTCCGTTCACTTTGCATCTGAAGCTAAACTGGAGTCAGGTCAAATCGCATTTATAAACGCTTTTCCGAGGTTAGCTTTGTTGAATGCTATGCTAAATATTTCACTCGCTAATGGTTTTGGGGCTATATTCTGTTAACGGTCTTTACTCATTTAGTAGGAGGCTAAAGTGTTTGTGAGTTAGCCTGACAGGTGCTATACCCACTCTACTCAGAAATACACTACTATTGTATTTAAATATATCTTTAGCTTTAAGTGTTTTGCTGCTTGCATATTTAAAAACCCACCCTAGGCATTTTCTGGGAGCCTACCTTTTAATCGCCCATGCTTAAAATGTTAATTTCATATACCTTTTACCTTTTACTCTCACAAGCTTTTTGTTAGCGAAATACGTTACTAATGGTTTATGAATTAATAAAAACCATACTGAATTAGACTTGGTGATTGTGGAGAGCTTTGAAAGCCCCCAACATTTTTATTCAGATTTCAAAACATTTTCCGGTCGACTGAGTTCCTTTTTGCACCGTCGTACTATACAATTCCCTCCTTTGTCATTGGTTCCCGCTATAGTTCCCGGTGTAATTTACTTACCCAAGCAAAGCCATTAATTTTCTATTATTGTGAAAAGATGATTCGTGTTTTTGAGGCTGTCTTGATTATTTATTTAGACTCACAGCGGGGAGACAAGAGGCTGGGCCAAATGGAATATAAAGTCGTATTTAACTACAGTGAGTGCATGTGTTAATGTGTTCTCCCCAAGCGCCTTAATTCAACTTGAAATTTCTAATGGATGAAAAGAAAGGGGAGGGTTCAGACTTAACACGTAAATTCACTTGTGCGGATGGTGGCGTGGCGTCTGGCGGTTTTAAATGCTCCGCTGGCCGTGTGTCTGGAGGGAGTTGACAGGAGATGGGAGTCTGTGTTGTTGTTGTTGACTCAGTCCAGGCTTTTAAGAGCAGACATGGTTTTTAGCTTTAGGAAATCACAGCTAGTCACAAATGTAGTGCCGTGGAAAAGGCACAACAAATGCATGTGAAGAATTGGTGGATCAAATATTTAGTATATAGGAGGGATAATTTGATTTATTGATAACAGACAGTTTTCAGTCCTTCCAGTTACTCTTATTATAATAATACTTAAGCATTCATTGAGTGCTGGTAAGATACTAAACTGAGCTTTTATAAGATAAGATAAGATAAGATAATCCTCCTTTTTATAGTCACAGCTGCCACGGGGACAAAAAGCAAGGCTGCCAATCTGCGCCACTGGGTCCGTCTGACCAACACCAATCACTCACACACTAGTGTTATAGTCAAGACCGCACTAAACGAGACCAAGACCAGTCCGAGGCCAAAGGGTCCCGAGACCGAGACAAGATCAAGACTTTTAAAAGTCGAGACCAAAACGAGACCAAGACCACAGCCTGTCAAGACCAAACGAAGATCATCTTTGTCATTTTCTACATGTATTTGTATTTTACAGTTATTTTGGCACATATATATTAATGTTTTTTTTTTGTTTTTTTTTATAAATTTATCTCCATTTGATCTGTTCATTTAAGCTTAAAATAGGCCAAGCAAACTGTATTGCACTGAAATACTCTGCGCCCCTCTTTTTGACGCTCACCCACAGTTTGAAAACCCCTTTTTTAAGAGAACTTCCACTGGCACTTTACAGAAAACAAGTTAATCAAGTGTTTTTGGTTTTTTTGGCCAAGTTCATATTTATTCATTTACAGTTACATTATTATCTTTCTGGTTTTGCAGTGATATTTAGCAGCCTCTGCACATTTACTGGCCATAATGAAATATGATCACACTCATCGAGTGTTTGACCTCAGATCAGAGTTTGAGACAAGACCGAGACCAAGTGCCTTCGAGACTGAGAAAGGACAGAGTCCAAATGCGCTTGAGTCAGAGACGAGAACAAGACCGTAAAAAAGCGATCTCGAGGCCTGTCTCAAGACCAAGACTGGTCTCGAGTACTACGACACTATCACACAGCCTCACAGTATCCATCCATCTCCCATCCAAGTACTAACCAGGCCTGTCCTTGCTTGGCTTGCTTGCCATTTACAATTTCAGCACTGAATAGGCAATCAGATGTATGTACAGTATGTTCTATTTTTTTCATCAGTAGATGGCAGTTTACTCTTCCCTTCACCTGCATTTGTTCAGACTCCCTGTGCTCTCTGATTTTCTGCCAGGTCAAAGCTGACGCATTATCAGACAGCAGTAATATAGATGACATCTAGTGGTGGTGTGTGAGAATACAACACGGCTGGGTCCATCAGTCTAATTACAGGTGGTAGCTTTAACTTCAATTTGTGAACTTTGGCATTTATTTTATTTGTACTGGTTTTGGCAAATGTTTATATAGTTAAAAAAATAAAAATAAAAACATCTGTATGGGACTATTAACTTTTATGTTAGTCATTCCTAAATATTATTTTCAGAGAAGGCCCATGGAACCAGTTCACAAAAAATCCAAAAGACTAAACTTGATATTTCTAAAACATTGTTATTTTCCTCATGTTACTTTGTTTACAAGTAGAAATGCACAGAATAAATAAAAAAAAGTGAAATATTAGTTAGACATATTTCTTCAAAGTCCATGGAAAATATAGATGCCCTGAAATGTTTATTTACTACTAATTAGATAAGTGCCTCACTTCTGTACTATCGTGTTTATTCAATGTCACATTAAAAAAACAACTGCACATTGTAAAGTCTAAATGACTTGGTATAGGCAGGTTGCCAGGTTGTGCAAATCAATCATGCTGTGGATCTCAGTGCCCTTCAGCCATCTGTTCTATAGCTCTAAATATAAATAAGTAATTAATAAAGTGTTATATACCCGCCTGCTCTTGACAAAGTCATTACTGAAGGGTCAGAGACAGAGGTTTTAATTATGCTACACACAAATATGTAATATGCAATTAAATCTGGATATGTGAGACACCTGGAAGTATACAGCGACCGTCTGTGTGGAGACGCTGTGAAGACGATAATAAAATAAAGTTTGACTCTTTTAAGAATAAAGGTTCAGACTAATTAGACAAGACTATTATGTCTGCACCTTTAGTCTACCATTGTCTAACTTGGCTAATTATAGCAGTAATGATGCTAATGATCCAATTGTAATGACAAATGTTGGTCTGATATGAAGAATAAAGTTTTCTGCAGATAACATTGTTATTGAATTAATATTGAAGTTATTATAATCTTTAAAATAAGCAAATGCTTTCAGACAGTGTGTTTTTAGATTTGTGACTGTAAATGACTTGAATTATTATATTTACATTTATGTAGGAGATGGGCCCAAAGTGTCTTGCACTGGGACACAACAATAGTATGCTTTTGTTTATATACTTCAACACCAGTGAGTAAATCCTTAAACAACTGTCTTATTGTTTTATTTTGCAGACAGATGAAGGAAATCCTACTGTCCCAATTTTCTAGAGAAGAACTAGAAAAAAAAGTATATACTTCTTTAGAATAGTTTTTATTGAAAACTGAAAAATACAGAAAAGGTACAGGAGCTATTAGCTTGAAAACTGCCACTTCATGACATCACAAGGAGGAACAGAGCACAACCCCATGTATGTTTCTGATGAGGTCACATTATAACATGGCTTAAAGCTCACAAGAGTCAATTTAGCTTAATAATGCTCTTTTTAAGACTTAGTCTGTAACTGCATCTGTGACAAAAACTTTATGGCTGTTTCACTCTTTTGAAATATCTTAACTATATTTTAACTATAAAGATACAACATACAACAATATTCACACATTTTATCATACATACAGCAGTTTAAATGATTTAGTGACCAGAGAAACTGACTTGAACCCAGCAGCTCCAACATGCCAGGCTCCTCTGTGTCAGTGGGTGTCATAGATGCACTGCACTTATTCAGTTACATGTGTTCAGGGTTCCCACTGTCATGGAAATCCTGGAAAAGTCATGGAATTTTAGTATCTCTTTCATGCAGCTACAGTGTTCTGTTAAGTTATCATTAGGCTATGAGGATTATTTCTGAACGTATGCGCCTTTTGTTTAGAAGAGATCGACAATAAATGCACTGACAGTATTTTGAATATTAAAAAACTATAATACCAAACCATAAGGTGAGTGTAAATGGTTAACATTTCATATTTAGCCTTAAAAGTCTGATCAAGTTCTACACATGTAGGTGCCGTAATGTCATGGAAAATTCACTTTAGGTCATGAAAAAGTCATGGAAAAGTTTTGTAATTTTGTCAGTATAAATAGTGAGAACCATGTGTGTTTTTATTACCATTTTATCACCTGCATTCTTCCTGTGAGCAGGGTGAGCTCTCCACAGATCTGATGTATAACTTGGCCTGTCGAGTTACATAGTGCACCTTTAACGTGTAATATCAATAAATTGTTCAACAGTATGTATCTAATTCATCTGTAGAAAACCAGAACATTATGATTTTCTTTCTTCAACTCTAAAATGCAGTGGCACAGCAGGTTAAGGATCCGTCCAGTGTAATCACTTATATCAATGTTACCAACTCCTCATGCTAACCCTCACACTACCATTAACTTTCCTGCTTACCCAGTCCCTGACCTAAAGTTGTGTTAAAAGTTGCCCCGATGCCAACACTGTTGATGTAAAGTGCTGAGTGAGCTCTTTATCATTGTGGTGCGTTGTGTGTGAATCAGAGACGGACACTCAGTTACTGTTACGTTTAATAACACCGTGCACCCACTGACGAGCACTGACTAACGTGTGAGCAAGGGTTTGGGTGCCCTCCTCTGTCTCCTCTGTCTCCTCTGTCTCTCCACTGGCTCAGAGCTCTTCACTTTGGTGAAAAGGACATCTAGTGGTAACTTTGAAAACCAACCGCCTCATGTCTCGTGTGCTTCAGTTGATTATAGAAACAGGGCTGGTTTGAGATATAATAATAATATAACACTAAACAAATACTATTGGCAGAACTAACATGATCAGTTTATTTACTTTTCATGAAAAATGTACTACAGTTACTTAACACGGTATGAATATTGTATTAAGTTTGTGATTATTTTTTATTCTTTTTTTCCTTTTTTGATAGATTTTCCTAATATTTGTTAAATAGGTTACAATATATGTGTGTTTAACTTTATTTACAGGTTTAATCTTAATCTATTCTCACAACTGTTTTATTTTTTACTATTCAAATAACAGTTCAGTTTCTCTTTACCCACATGAATTGTCCCAAAATGTCCATTTTTATTTGTAACTTTGACATTTTCATAATGATCAAGTCAGTGATGTTACCAAGACATTTTTGTTGCATTTGCTATTGACTCAAATTTTTTCAGTTTCTTTCTTCAGATTTTTTCAATTTAATTTTCCTTTTTTCTTTTGCATTTTCTTTTTTCTTTTTTTTTTTTTTTTTTACATTTGATTTTATTTAGAATTTTTTTTGATACAATTTTACTTTTTTTTTACATTTGATTTTATTTTACATAATTTTTATTTATTTATTTTTTTAACATTTTATTTAATTTATTTATTTTTTTAGATACGTGGTTAATGTAGCTATTTTTATTAAAATTTAGTATTTTGTTACAATCAGTTTTTTGTAATAAGATTATATACAAATTTAGGTTGATTTATAAAGTTTTGTTATTATTACCACTTTTTTTCTAATTTCCATCACTTTTATTTCACATAACATGCACTTTTCACGCTTCCGCTTTAATTTCCTTATCTACTCTTTCTTTGTCCTTTTTACCTTTTTTCTTTTTTGCTCTCGTGCCCTAGAATCGCCCTTAAAACCCGCACGCTGCACCATCATGTAACACGGTATGAATGCTGAGCCCGCCGAGCCTAATATTCTACCCATGACCTCCCGTGTTGTTCCACCGTAAAAATAACTGTTCATTAAATAGTGTCTTTTGCACAAATCCAACAGAAATTGATCTGGTAATAGACATGATGGCGACCCAAATCCTGCTACCATCTCGCCAGCGTCCGCCGTAATTAACTCGACCCAGCGGTAAGGACTTGACTATTAGCGGGTTAATTAGCCAATAATAAAAGTGATACCTCCAGCTACTGTGGGCTTAGAGGCAATTCTATTCCTCACACAGCGAAATAAGGCGCTTTAAACCTAATCCTTTTGCATTAAAATAGTTATTACCGGAAGACTTCACCTGCGCTAGCCGCGGATAGCGACTCCGGGCTTGTTAATGTATTTGGTGTCCGGTGCGATTAGCTTGACGAGGCTTGCAGAGCTTTTAGGGGGCTATTTGCAGGTGGCGCATATCATTCCGAAATCGCTTTATTAAAGAGATTGAAGTGTGGCGATTATTAATGAGTAAGTAATTCCGCTACTTTTTGACCCACTTTGACAGAAATTGTAGATGGGGGAGGGCGGGTGGGAGGTGGGACGTATGGGTGCTATTAAAGATATTGCTTAATGGGACTTTGATAACCTTGAGTGGAGCAGCGTGCGATCTGTATCTACAACAGCTGAAAATATCGAAAATCAGACAGTAAAGCTAGTATCGAAACTACACTACAGAAAGCTTGGCCGAAATTTAAGACATAAACACTTAAATCTATCAGAGAATGACTTAAAAGTAGTGAAATTATCTGTCCATGTAGCAAGATTATTTTACTTGCCAGGTTATCTTAAAGTAAACGACCTCTAGACATGGGCGGACTAGGACCAAAAAATTGGCCCACGAAAAAGATTTGAGGACGCGGGGGAAGACGTTACGAAAGATGCGATGGCAACTTCTGTTCGTGGTAGTAAGTCTGACAAAATCTAGGAAAATGAGAAAATGGCCAGTTTTCTTCATCTGCATGTCATTGTAGCGTTCCGTTATCAAGATGAGGGCACCAAATTCAAGATGATTCCAAACAGCACATACGTATGCAGTCTTCATTTTACCGCTGATCACATTTACTTGTATGGGCTTTATCACAGTCAGTCGGCGAGCACAGTGTCAGGAAGTACACCGGAAGTTGTCATCGCATCCAAACATCTTCCTGGTTTGTGATGTAACATGAATAGAGACAATTGGCCCGCAAAAAAAAAAAAAAAAAAAAAAAAAAAGTGTGTGTGTTTACCACAATGCACAGATTGCCAGTCCTCCCCTGATCAGGCTGGCGCCACCTAGTGCTTCCCCTCAATTTCATTTCTCTCCAGCGACTAGGTCACACTAGACGGTTCACAAAAACCCCGAAAAGTGTGAGTTCGGGCACCAGCCAATCAGCAAAGAGTCATTTAGTTCTGTGTTGGCAACGATTCCCGAGATTGAGAATTTAAAGCTGGAACAAAGAGAATGTTTGGTGAATTTTACCAAGGGAAAAGACGTTACTGCCCTTCTTCCTACGAGATTTGGGAAAAACTTAATATACCAGTTACCCTCTTTAGCGGCGCATTACTTTGGTCACGACCAAATAACAGCGATTGGTTTAAATTAAAAAAGTACCCGCCTACCGTCGAGCGAACAAATCCTAATGCTGTGAGGTCAGACGGTTTCCACGTAGTGAAACCTCTAGACTAGAATTAAGCCTCTCCGAACTAGTAAGTAGATAATAAATCTCAAAACAAGATAAATAAACTGATATAAGTTTTAAAATCTTGGCCAGATGAGAGAAATTTGCAAAGTATGTACTCAATTACTCAAGTATCGATACAACAAAAAACAAAAAAAAAAAGTCACATTCACAGGACAGAAATGAACCTTTCCTAAATAAGCTGTTGGATTTAGAATGATGAATATCTGAACCACTGAGGGATTATGCAGAAATACTGTAAAACCATGTTAATATTAAATAATTTACTATAATTTAAAGGTGTGTTGTGTAACTTCTCAAATACTATTCTCCATGGAGATGTTATTCCTTTGTCTGGAATGTTTCACAGTATGACTTTAAACCTTTCTATCTTCACTGAGACCAAACCAGACCAAGTTACAGGTCAGATCTGTGGAGAGGCGACCCTGCTCACTGTCAGAATCCTGTTTTTCTTGGTATTTTTGAGCTGTAAAACCATCTGTAATTGAATAGATGTAAGGTAGAGCTGTTTAATGTCATACTTTGGAAAATTCCAGGCAGAGCAATGACATCTCCGTAGAAACAAGCATGTGCAAAACACTCAACCAAAAAGTTACACAGTGCACCTTTAATGTGGAAAATGACATTCTATTGACCAAATAAAGTCGTTAATGTATTTGGTGTCCGGTGCGATTAGCTTGACGAGGCTTGCGGAGCTTTTAGGAGGCTATTTGCAGGTGGCGCGTATCATTCCGAAATCGCTTTATTAAAGAGATTGAAGTGTGGCGATTATTAATGAGTATTTCGTTTTCAGCTACTTTTTGACCCACTTTGACAGAAATTGTAGATGTGGGAGAGCGGGCGGGAGGGGGGGAGGGGGGGGTGCTATTAAAGATATTGCTTAATGGGACTTTGATAACCTTGAGTGGAGCAGCGTGCCGTCCGGGTCTGCCTCTGCTTCACGCTCTCATCTTTGCTCTTAAATAATGTGTTTAATTATAAATCTTATGAAGAGCCAGGCAGGACTAGGCTGTCTATGTATAAAGAGCTACACTGGTATTCACTGTGTAACTATGGATAGGAAAAAAATATATATTATTGTGTTTCATATCGCTAAGTACACCATTCAAAAGTTTGGACACAATTTTTCATTTTTGTTTCTTAATTTTTCTATGACTATTAGACTATAGATTTTCACTGAAGCCATCAAAACTGTGAATGGACAACTGGAGCTAACAAAAAAAATAAGATATTCATATTACAAATAATTTAAAATAGTCACTGTTCACTTTAATCCCTTTGCACTCTTGACATTTTTTGACCCTGACATGGCCCTGACATCTAAAATGTAGAAAGAGGTAAACATAAAGAAAAAAATAAAAATTAGGTTGTGTCCAAAGTTTTGACTGGTTGTGTATGTCTAACATTAGGAGTGCATTGTGGGTAAAAAAAAGTGAAGCCCAAAATGTCCATGAACAAGAGACATGACAAAATCAATGTGAATTTATCAAGTTTGTACTTAGAGGTGCATTGTGTAACCTTTCTGGTAGAGGGTTCGTCAAACACTTTTCTCCGTGGAGATTTTATTGTTTTGTCTGAAATGTTTCACAGTATGGTCTTAAACCTTTCTAACTACATGGAAACCAAATCAGACCAAGTTACAGGTCAGATCTGTGGAGAGGTGACTCCACTTACAGTCAGAATCCCTGTTTTTGTAGGTATTTTTGAGCCATAAAACCACCTGTAATTGAATAAATGTAATAAATTTGCAGGTGATGGACCTCAAACTAAAACATTACATAGAGCACCTTTAAAGCCCAAGGATGCAACTTTTTATTTTTTTTCCCCCAAAACATTGACATTAAACATGTATTAAACATTAAAGCATGTATTTTCATTATTGCACTGAAACATGGTATGTTATTGAGTTCTTTTTTCAGACCAAGAGTTTGTTTTCATACCTAAAAGTTTAGACTGACTCACTAACTCTTGGTCTAGAAAACGAACCTAATAACATAAATTATCGGAAGACCAAATGAACCTCTTTGGACTACTGAAACATGGATAAAAACATGTGTCCTTACTGTGAGTGGGCTTGCATTTCCACAAACCTGATTCTTATTTGACCTACAGTAAGGCCTCCTGCTGTTTTTCCATGGAAATGTTGTTCCTTTGGTTATAATATTCCACAGTATGGCATAAAACGTATCTGTCTCCATGGAGAATGTTCCAGAGTATGGTTTTAACTTTCTATTTCCCTCATGCAGTTGACTTTCCACCTTCAGAATGTAACATACTATCAGTTTAATTAGCCAGGCCCATTTCACTGTGTAAGAAAATTATATGTATTTTAATTTTCTAATCTAATATTTTTTTCAGAGTGTGGTGGTGTCAAAATGAGCGGCCTGGAAATTGGAGTCAGACAGCACCATGGGTTCAAAGGTCAAGTCTGGTGTGGCTTTTTTTCAGGTTAGACCCTCCTCCCCTCTCCTTCACACACACACACACACACACACACACACGCACACTGATTGACTTCAACTCTGTGTCACGTTTACCACAGCTCTGAAGTCAATATGGCTTTATTAGCTTCCATGACCCCAACTAACCATGACCTCCAGAGGCTAGAGTACTGCAATATTGTAATACACTCAACACAATCACTGCCTTACAACAAAATCAATTATGTAAACTTACCACCGCTACCACTGCACATGCTGTTACTACTGCTCATAACACAGCTATTACTTTTAAAATCACTACTGCATCTTCAGGTTACGCCAAAATATCAAAATAACAATATATAGTGATCTCGGGCTGTCATATCGATATTTTTTTATGAGTATTTTTTAGTACATTTATGGCGACACTACAATTTAGTAGTAGTAGTAGTATTTTATTTGGTCATTTTGAAACACTACAAAACAAAAAAAAACATATACTGCAACACCATAGTTCATGACCGAAAGGGTTTAGGCTGAAGTAAAAAGTACTTATAATGACAAACCCTGTTGAACAATGACAGTATTCCAAGAAAGAAAAGTAGCGTATGAACAGCAAGTTTGCATTTACAATTTCACTTATGACTTACTGTATATATAAAAGACAAAGTATAAATTAAAACATTCATTTTATGCATTATTCATTCATTCCAGAGCTCTATATTTTTCAAAACATAGAGCTTTATACTCTATTATTTAAAGGCTCCTACAGTGTTAGACTTTTTTAAAATCATCACTCAGATTGTTCCATAAACTAACCCCTCTAAGCGGAAAACAATCACTTACTTAAAATGATTTTTTAGTTCTTATCTTCATTTTTTATATATGCCAGTTTTGTTTTCGTTTAAAGGTCGTACAAACCAACAACAATGACAAAGAAGGCACAAAATCCATCGTTCCAAAGAAACGCATGTGTTCAGTCAATAGTCGTGGCCCACCTAGTCTTTTAGGTATTTCTGTAAGATTTGATTTTTATATTGTTTTTGAAGTGCACATAGTTAGTAAAACCATTATTTCCCAAAGACTGGGTCGCGGCCCTCAGGTGGGTCGCAAGAGAATTTTTTTGGGTCACCTGATGTGCACCTGTTCTACTGCTGCACTCTCCTCCTGCAGCCTGGACTAGACCATGTGACTAACACACAAACAGACCCACCTATCTCATTAGAAATATTGAAATGTTAAGACATGTTTTGATCATTTCTAATATTTTTGTAATTATTTCATTGACTATTTTGTTCCAATATTGCTGGTTCAATTGAATGTTGAAAAGGAAAAGAAATGGGCTACATTTAATGTCCAAATAGGCGACTTATGGATCCTTTCACTGCTGTTCAATTACTGTTTTTCATAGTTTAAAACTTGAGTAATACTAATTGTTCAGAGAGACATGATCACTCAGTCAACAATAAAATATCCTCATTCATTTTCAATAATGCTCAAATCCAACTTTATTTTGTGATTTATGAATAATGTCTATTGACTTGGGTAGTGAAGGTTTGTGAATTTAAAATATGGGTCCCCAGAAAAAAACAAAAAAGGGAAACACTGCTCTAAGCTTTTCAATAAGTCTACACCACGTCTGGTAACACACATGTTTTACACATGCCAAATTTTGTTGCTTAAATCAGATACTAAAACTATTATCAAAACTAGATACATATGTGAGCAGGTATCAGTACTAGAAAAAGAACACATTAACAGAACAGAAACTTTAGAATGATCTTGAGCTGTATCAGAAGCAGTATTAGAGCACAAAGACTGGTATATACGAGGGACTGAGGGATTACACAGATATAAGACTGCATAGTATAAAAGAAAGTACTACAGTTTAATGTTGAAAATGACTTTCTGTTATGTCAAAGTGTCAGTGTTTTTTATTATCATTGTATCGGAATGTCAGGTCTATTTCTTAGTATTAACACTGAGTTTGACATTTTGTTATCCGCACTCTCCATACTACAGCTGCTACCTGACTCTAACATTGCAACAACTACTGCAAATAGTACTATCCACTTGGCCATGAAGGTCACAAATACTGTATATTCCCTGTGTGTTTTTAGTAGAATTCTAAACTTTCTGCAAATATAGCACATTCAGGTAGTTATAATAGCTTTTCCAAAATACATGAGTAAACGCGTCTATTTTGCCCCCTCCCCTTCTTATTTCATCAGTATTCCAATTCCAGATGATCACACATGACTCCCCATCCCAAAGGAGCTCGGGCGGCCAGGAAATTCAACATTGTTTCTCTTCCCCCTCTTCTTTAGTAGTCTATCGGTAAACCTCGCTAATCCACCAAATCCAACCTTGGATCTGAGCCGTAGTTTCTGAGGGGGAAAGTAATTGGGTTGTTGCTAATAATTGGATTTTCTGCTGGTTGGTCAAAATAACATTACCAGTAGTGGGCGCGTTAAGCTTCCTCTGCTCGGTGTGGTCTGAGGCAGGCCCCAGGTAGCGCATATAAAATGATTAACATTTCAAATCAGCTTCTAGCCCCTGGTCTTTTAAATAGCACATCCGGAAAGCGCCGTAATTTCTGGTTAAGTAGGCAGTAAGTAGTTGATTATGAGGACTGAAAGGGTCATTAATGCAGCTGTGGTTAGCTGCAGGAGGAGCACGAGGTGAGACAAAGGTGAGAAAATTACCTTCTCCGCTCTGGGCTCCCTCAGCTCCACGGGAGACAGAGCTTTACAGCAGGCTTCAGGGAACAGACTTATGATTGTAGTGTAGTCCGTGATGAACAGATAGATTACATTATTCACCTGTACATTGTGGATTTGAGAGAGTTCAGTCATTTTGAGTGATGAACCAAAATTAAGTTGAAATGAAAACGTGTACAACCACAAAACAATGTTGCTATTGGACCCAACCCAGTGCAATGGAGACTGGACCTGTCACAGAACGGCGCTATGGTTTGGGCGGTCTCTAGGCCTAGGTCACCATAAATACTACTGTATATCAACTTATCATTTAGTACATGAGAAGTGGAACAGTTCTTTTTGGGGGTCAGTATTTATCCTTGGTACTTTTTATTTGCACTAGTGGGGAATTTTTTGTTGTTTTTTTTGTATTTTTCTGAAGATTTGAGCTGTAGAATTTAGAATTGAGTGTTTTTTTTTGGGGGGGAAATGCTACTTTAGGGTTATTGCGTCAGTGGCATAATGGCATTCAGTATTATCTAGGGGTGTGCATTGCTTTGAGTGTGATGGTATGATACATTGTGATTCGCATGTTACGATTCAATATATCACAATATATCCTGATATTACAACCATGGATGATATATTATATTATATGATTTATCAGTAATTACTTTGGCCGCACCACGCAAACAGGCACGGAGCAGACAGCGACCGCACAGCGAAAAACACCCGCAGCCACACTCATCACTCGTCGCGGACGAGGAAAAGCGAGTGCAATGTGTTATTTCTAGCCACAACTGAACAACTGGGTAACTGCGAACACAAAGACAATCCAGTGGTCCCAGACAGCACCCTCCCTACACGCCACAACTGAACAGAGCCCAGAGTCACCGTGAACGCGCCAAACAAAGTCCGACTGACCCATGGAACTGTTGTGTTTCCTTTAAAGTTAGGTGCAGTTTATTTGTGAAAAAAGTTTGAAAATAAACCATTTAATGACAGTGCTCCTTATAATCCACAGCACCTAATAGTGAGGAAAATAAAATACGGTAATTTATATATTTTTTAAACTCATGAGAACAGTGAATGTAACTAATGAATTTTTGTGAAAAATATTATTTAAAAAATCGATTCAAATCCATCTTGAATTGATTTGAGAATTGTGCAATGAAGTATCACGATATATCACTGAATATTTTTTTTCTTACACCCCTAGTATTATTGTTTATCGTCTGGATTTTCTTCCTCAATATATTTAACTTCAGGAGGTCAAAGGAGAAGCGCCCCAAACAAACCACAACAAACACGGTGACGCCGATGAACGTACTTGAGATGATTTTTAGCAGAAATACTTTTTATTTTGGAATAACTTAATGAGGGAAGCACTTGTTGACTTGTTCTACTGTTGTGACGCTTCGACAAATCAGCTTGAGGTATTCATCAAAATGTTCCATCTTTTTTCCCCATATTGAAATTGTGTAGAACTCAATCATGTGGTATATAATATAAAAATATAATATAAAATCTAATATATATATATATGTAAATCTAACTTTTACCAGGTTAGGTTGTATATGTACTTCTAGCTTAGAGCCAAACAAAACTAAGTAACTAAATAAAAATGTGTAAATAAAAATACAAATAAAAACACTGTGTCTGTTAGCTGCAGAACATGTGTGTGCACAAAGCAAGGAATTTTGTGTGTGTGTTTCAGACTGCTTCATTCCTCAGTGTCCTTTTTTCGTATAAACCACCTTCAGAGCTATAATATATTTTGTATTTATATGATTTAAAAAACAAATACCAATGCAAACATGTTCACACCAGCCTGAATGAAGCGTATTATATAAAAATGCAGCCACCTAAAGAAGACATTATGTCACTTAAGCTAAGCGCTTTATATTTGATTCCTGTTTTTTTTCTTGTTTTTAAAAGCCCCCCGCTGCTGTCAGAATGAGCTTGTATTCAGCCCACTAAGTTAGCGGACAGTGGCTCTTTCTGTCCGTGAGCCTGTGAAGTATAGCAGCCGGGTTTGTTGTAGCTGAAGTTGTTAGCGCCTCACAGTGTTGGATCAGAGCCGTATCGATTGTTTGCGATGGGAAAGTCCTGGACGCCATGGCGGCGGAGGAAATGAGCAACGCACCACATGTAGCGTCGGCGGATAGACCCAGGAACAACTGCGCTCCCAATCCCGACTCTAAGATCCATAGATTACTGGCCGGGAGGACTGTGGGGCTCTGTGCTTACCCACAACCCATCACTGCGCCCACTGCTCCTGATGCTTTTCCCCTGTGAAGCTATTAGGAGCAGAGACATGCAGGCGCTAATCTACCCCCCCCTCCCAAACAAGGCCGTGGTCAGACATCCAGAGGCCCCAGACACCCCTGCCGCGTCCGCACTCTCCCACTGAAGAGCTGCAGTCTCGGTGACAAATGAACTAAAGATGCACTATTTCAGATCATATGTGCATTTTGTTGACTTCTAAAGAAATGTATGCCCTTCGGAAGCATCATACTCTGGGATGTATTGGTCTCAGTCCAGTCAGGGGGAAGGCTGGGAGAGCTGAGAGTAGGAAGGGCTGTGAGGTCAAAGAAAAGTTTTTGCCGTGGTTTTAGTAAAGTTGGACGATTTATTAGCTCGGCGAACCAGCCCTCCTACTTTCTGTTTGAATCATAGACTGTATAGATAAAGGGACATAGCGACTGGGAAGTGAACATGGGGGCGCTTCTGGCTCCATTGACTGGTTCCAATTGACGTTACGTTGAAATATTGTCATTATTTTGGTCTTAAAATCTTTGTATTAATCTCCTCTAAGTGATCCTGGTGTTTTTATAAACTTTAAAGGTCCTATATTAAACAAAACTGACTCTAGTGAGCTTTTAGCCATTTTTGAATATTGTTATTTCACCAAAAACACACTTGGAGTTGTGTTTTGTTTCATTCACACATGTCTGAGTAATCCTTTATTATTAGTCTGTCTACATACACATATATTGTATTTGTCTGTTCATGTATAAGTATGTGCATTTGTCAGATGTTTTACCCAGATCTTTTGACAACTTTTTCATGTTACTCTTCAGATGTTCACACCTTTACAACGAGACATGGCAGAGATTTTTATCCCTCTGGAATTATTTAGCCCAGACTCCCAAATCAATTTCCTCACTGGACTATTTTAAAAGACAATTAAAACAAACATTGATTTGTAATGGTATTTAATATTTGGACTACTGAAAGTCAACTTACCTGTTCATGACTGTTGTGATAAAATTATGTTTCTTTTAAGACCAACATTTTTTTTCTTATTCTCTCCTGCACAGTCATTTTCTTTTGTTTCTACCTGTTTGAAATGTTGTTTTTAATATATGTGCAAATAAAATCTGTCTGTCTACAGGGTAGCCACGGGGTCTTAAAAGTCTTAAGAAGGTCTTAAATTTCATGTTCCTAAATTAAGACGTTAAAAAGTCTTAAATTGTGTTGTCCAAGTCTTATTTTTTTTCACAAAGGTCTTAAATTTCATTAGCCAATTTTTCAGTATACTCAACCGGGCTGCAGTGCAATGTGAAATGGAGGTAGAAAAAACAAAACAAAACAACAACAACAACGTGAAATCATATAACGTGAATGAACGTCTAATTTGGAGTGTGCACAAACAATACTTTGGTTTCTCTAAGGTCTTTAAAAAGTCTTAAATTTGGGGTAGTCAAACCTGGGGATACCATGATCTATCAATCTCTCCAAAAAGAAACATGCTCTATTCCACCTTGCGATGTCATAAAGTTGGTAGTTTTCAAGTTGAACTCTTCCTTTTACCTTTTGTTCAGTAGAGATTGGCAATTCCAAGCTTCCAAGTGTATGGAGTTCAAAAACACAGTGGAGCACTTCCTGTATTACCACATGAGAACCTGAATACGCAAGGTTTGTGTGTTAAACGTGTGAATGAAACGAAACACAACTCCAGGTCTGTTTTTGATGAGAAAACATTATGACACAGATCAGAAAGTAGCATCATATGGACCCTTTAAACGACTTGATGAACAACAATTCGTAATCTGTCTTGACAATCAAACCGACACTCTGAAACCTCCGAACACTTCTCATACACAAAACAAGGGTCAAATTTAGTCAGTAACTTCCAACGCAGTCCTTTTCTTTTCATAATTCCACCTCTCTTTATCTCTCTGAAATCCACCGCCTTTTTAAATGCCATCGAGATAATAGCTAATTTTAGTCCTAATAGTTTTATAATGGCCGTGCGCTGGGCAGATATGGATTTCATGGCTGTCATGTGAAACGCCGCTCCGCTAATTGTACACCGCTATTACAATTACAGCACGACTAATATTAGCGCTGGGAGACATTGTACTAGCGGCTCTAGACAGTGCTTCAAAGCCCCACGGATGAGAGCCCAGAACCTCTCCTTGTCATTTTCTGTATTACCGCGCCAGAAAGGTCAAAGCTGAAAAATCTTACTGGAGTGACTACAATTACATATCATTTTTACAAGAGTGGGAACAAAGAAACCAAAGAGCACGGGCCCCCATTTTTCCCTCAGCGGTTATTTTCAGAAAGGTCTAATTTTGTAATATAAAATAGGGCTGGCTAGAAGGCACTATAGACAACCTTTTGGTAATGGAAAAAAGCAGTGTGCAGATTAAGGAGAGGAACTGCGGAACGAAATTGAGCTATGGGACAAAGATATGCACAGATGCGAGAGGAGACTGGCAAAATATTTTGAAATATATGGAAGGACGTGGTCAAAATGTCACCAAAGTCTGTGTAAGTGCAGGAATTATATGAAATACTTGGTAAATGTGTATACTCAACAAACTGTTTGATCCATTAGGGGAATTATTTGGTCTTTTTTTTTTTATTGTAGAATTTCAAGCATAAAATTTTATGAGGTATTTTACTTGTAAGGGATATTAATGGCTAACACATAACATATTTCAGTAATCATGGTACCTTTTATTGTTTTGAAAATGCTATATCTGCCAAAAACAACTACCGTATTTTTCAGACTATAAGTTGCTCTGGAGTATAAGTCACACCTGCCAAAAAAGATAAAAACATACATGAGTCGCACTGGACTATAAGATGCACTTTTTGGGGGAAATTTATTTTAGAAAATCAGAGACCAGGAACTGACATTTCATCTTGAAAGGCAAGATATAGTAATAACAGTGGAATAGAGAACAACAGGCTGTTAATGTCACATATGAACAGTTATTCAGATAACTATAGCATAAACAACAGAACGAGTTTACCAAACAACTCCAAATCACTAAATCCATTGAATTCCTCATCCTCAGTGTCACTCCTCAGCAACTCAGCGACCTCCAGAGGCAAATGGAGCGCCGCTTCCTCTTCTACGTAGCTGTCGTCAGACTTAGCATTCCAGTCAGAATTATTCTGGCCTTTCTGAATCCCGACAGGATGGTTTTGGTGTCACTAAAGTCCAGGCTTTGTTGATCCACTCCGTGACTTCCAGGAAAGCTGCATGGCACATCCTCCTGATTGTCACAAGTTTCTTACTCCAAACTTTCTTTCTGCTGCATGATTACTGTTTTCAGCTACAGATTTCGCTACTTGCAGCTTGTAATCTGCAAAATATGATTTTCTTTTACAGTTCATTTGTGTTCAGTCTTTTCCGCTGTCTTAATAAGTTTGTTTAAATTTGAAATCTTCAGTGGTACAGAAGTAATGGTGCGATGGACTGACTTGATCCCAGACAGGACAGAGGCTCTTTCTGCAGGAGACATGCGCAGTAGAGCGATGTGACAGTGGCACAGGAGTAATAGGAGCAACAGATACTGACACACAAGCCTAGAGCGCCCTCTCACAGCTGTCGGTGTGAAAAAAGTCGCACTGGAGTACAAGTCGCAGGACCTGCCAAACCATGAAAAAAAGTCTGGCTTATAGTCCGAAAAATGCGATATTCAAAGCTCTATCCCAACACAATGAACATGCATCCCGCTAATGTAACTACTGCACACTGCATCAGGTTTGTCAAGCTGTTGTGCACAGTTTTGTATCATGCTTTTGTATATTTATGGAGAATTATTGTGTGGGATCATGGGTGTAGTAGGCTTAAGGTTAGTGAGAGATCGCTGAAGTATTTTTTATAAGTTATGTCTTTTATTGTTTAGCTGCACTGTTTAATGAATGAATTATTTAATTAAAATAATAGTAATAGTAGTAAAGTAGTCAAATAGTCACTTTATTGTGGTTAATGAAATCTGTTGATTCTAAATAGTTGAAGGCTTGACTACTGCACTATGTCCCTCTTGAAATCCACTAACTTTGCTCCTTTTCTGACCTCTTGTGGCTGGAAATAAAGCATCTCCCCAGCAATTTAGATCTGAATTAGTTTGCAGAATCCTGTTTTTTCCTTGCCTTTTCTTCCCCCAATAATTTTAGCAGGTCACAAATAATCAACAACAGTGTTTAAATATGCATGCACTGGAATAACAAACACCTTAACTAGCTTATTTGCTGAATATGCAATGTTTTTAAATGCAATTCTCCATCAGTAGAGTGTCACAGGTTTATAGATTATAGCTAGATAAAACTTCTTGCCTCAACAAATTCCCAACTTTATTTCTAAACGCATGCAGTTAAAATAATTCCCGTATAATAACACAAAGTAAATCATGTGAGAGGTAACACAAATATGAGCTAAATGAACCCACGTGCACAACATTACAGCTGGATATTGCGGTTACTTGGTGTTATTAATGGTTCCTAATTTGGTCTCATTTTAAAAGTCAAAGTAATTAAAAGTTGTTCGCAGATAATGAAGTGAAGATACCGTGAAACTGGGCTCAATGGTGCGAGCTGTTTTTGTGGGAGCCATTCTTTAATCCTGCTTTAAGAGGTGCAATGTTGTAGAAAAAAGGTGTTTTGGTATTTCATATTTATCGACTTCTGCTCCATCCTAAAAGTCAATTATGGCGCGGCTGTGAATTATTGAGAGGGCTCCCCTATGGCTTCTGCTGCTGCTGAAAACTCTGTCTTGAAAGCGCGCTGTTACCTGGAAATACTTGTAAATGAAGGCTTTGATATCAGTTTGAATAGATCATTTTTTTTCTTGAATAAAATTGTGTGTGGTAATGGTAAGAACTGTCGATTGCAGCAGGTTTTCACTTGAGCTTTGATTGACAGGTAGGTTCACCAATCAGAGGACAGCCAAAATTTAAAATATGAACACTTAAATCTATTAGAAAATAACTTAAAAGTAGTGAAATTATCCGTCTGTGCAGCAAGATCATTTTATTTGACAAGTTATCTTAAAATAAACTACCTCTAAACTAGAATTAAACAGTTTCAAAGCTAGTATGTAGATAAAAGAAGAGGAATAACCTGATATAAGTTCTAAAATCTTAGCCAGATCAGAGAAATTTGCAGTGTACTCATTTGCGCATAGCCAGGCTGGTGCCACCTAGTGCCTCCACTCAATTTCATTTCTCTCCAGTAAATAGGTCAGGAATCAAAATACACTAGTTGGTTCGCAAAAAGCCTGGAAGTGCGAGTTCGGGCACCAGCCAATCAGCAAAGAATCATTTAGTCTGTGTTGGCAACGATTCCTGAGATCGAGGATTTAAAGCCGGAACAAAGAGAATGTTTGGTGAATTTCATCAAGGGGAAAGACGTTATTGTCCTTCTTCCTACGGGATTTGGGAAAAGCTTAATATACCATTTAGCCCCGTTAACGGTGCATTACATACGTCATGACCAAATAGTAGCGATTGGTTAAATAATAAAAAGTGCCTGCCTGCCATCGAGTGAACGAATTCTAACACTGCAAGGTCAAACGGTTTCTACAAAGTGAAACTTAAGTGAAACGGGCTGATGAATCAGGCTCATTTGTGCAGGTATCGGTACACAAAAAAGTCTCATTCACAGGACAGAAATGAACCTTTCCTGAATAGCTTTAGAATGATGGATTTAGAATAATGAATACCTAAACTTCAATTTTAGCATAAAATATGATAATATGTTAAATCAAATATAGGTTAATCAGTAGAGACATTTTCCTACTAACCTACAAGTTTGTGGTTCAATATGTAATGACTACTCTGATACTCAGTACTCAGTGTTGGGAAGGAACAAAATACATGTACCAAAAATTTTTATTTATACTATGGATGCAAATAGTGCAACAACATCGTAATATGAAAGTCAAAGTAGCTTTCACTTAGTTAGCTCCTCCCTGCAGATATGAGGAAGTGTCCACCAACATCCTGATCAGAACTGAAGAAGCAGCTTAGATGAGCTGCGAAACGTCTTCAACCAAACTAACTTTTGTCCAGTCGAAAAACAGATTTTTCTCTTCACTATGCAACGGGATATATTACTAAATACTAGGGATGTAACAATAACCGAAATATCGTGATATCGTATCGTCAAAGTTCTCACAATAATATCGTGGACCATCATAATATATTAAAGTACGTCTCTTTGCTTAAATTAAGAGTTATGGGCAGCAATAGCTAAAAAAACAAATAGACAGAGGGAACTACATAGACCATGATCCTTTGCTCCATTTCAGTGTAGACTACAAGAAGAAATAACAGTTCTAAACACTTTTAAGTCTTAGTTTTTTGGATTAAGTCTTGTCAAGAGGAAAAAGTAGCATAATAGTCTCCATAAAATATTGCAATAAATATCGTACCGTGAGATGTATATCGTGAAAATATCGTACAGAGACATTTGGATATTGTTACATCCCTAATCATGAGCTTTCCCACAATATAGCAATAAATATTGTACTGTGAGGTTCATAGTGTGACAATATTGTCTTCAAATTTGCACAGAGACTGATAATCTCATTTAGAGGCAGGTCCGAGCCCCAGAGTGGACAGGAAAAGCAGAGGAAAGTGGACATGTGTGTCAAGAATGCTAAGCACTTCTGAATACAGCCTATCACCAGACGTATCCACCACCAGTTTGTACTAATTTCAACCCGACACCTTACATTTCTATTTCAACATTGCAAACTTGGTTGAGTCTCACTTTGTTTAACCACAAACACATTATATCAGATTGTTTTAGATAGATTTAGTTTTGTTTTGCTATGTATTTGAGCTTAACCGTAATTGCAAAACTCTGCACTGGTCTCTTTAAAGTTGCAAAAAGCATTTAGAAACTACATAAATCCAATATCAGACCACAGCAAGAAGGAAAACCAGCTCCATAGATTGAGACGATGCTAAGGTCATTGGCAGAAAGAGCAACAAATTTATCAGGGAGGCCAACGTGATCTGGAAATGCTCCCACCGAACTGTACATCGGGATGAAGGGACGTACTAACTCTCTCACACCTCAAGTACAGCTCTGAAGAAGAATGAAACAAATAAAGGTCTGCACATAAGAATAACAAGTCAATGTGAATAATTACGATGCTCAGAATTCATAGGTTAAATGAGGAATAACTTTAGACCACTGCAAACCATTTAAAATGAACTAGCTCCATTTTTCACATTTTTAAGTTTTTAATCAGGTACTTTAAGGCCAAAACATGCTATGACTACCACTTTGTTCTTACTTTGCCTGATTTTACTTTGTCCCATTTCCCCCAAACCCCGCATTGTTTCACAGCGCACAAACAAACCAGTGTTCCTCTCTTTTCATCTGTGTTGGAAAATAATTAAACGGGCACCGCTGAATTGTGTACAAGCTGATTTCACTGTTCGCCATAAGCCACCTTCCTCTAAAGCAAAGCCCCCTTCTCTCATAATAATGTGTTCTGCTCTGTTTAAGATGGAGATCAAATAGTCCCCTCGCCGCGCCCCGGTAATTAGATTTCTCTATGTAAATGCTGACAGGAGGAGGCTCACTGCTGCCCCCCTCAGGTCAACTCAGGACAGGACGTTTGTAAATGAAACTGCAACCCTGAGAGCAAACAGCATCCTGAAAACAATGTGTTCACAGCTGGAATTACTGCAGTTTATAAGATTTTTAATTAGGATGTTTGTGGTGTAGATGAAATAAAAGTAATACATTGTGTGTTTGTTTGGGCTCTGTTTTGGAGTATTGAAAATGGTAGTACAAAGACTTGAATCAACATCAGTTATTATTAAATTCCAAGATAGCAGCAGCAGTAGTAGTAGTAGTAGTAATAGTAGTAGTAGTAGTTTATTTTCTTCACTTATGAATGCCTGACCCAGTTTACAAATGATGATGCCAGGAGTATAGCTGTCAACTTGGATAGCACAGAGAAAAAAAAAGATATATATACACAGGGTTTCCAGGGAAATCCTGGAAAAGTCATGGAAATTGTAATTTTCCAGGCCTAGAAAAGTCACAGAATTCTGTAAATTCAACGAACGTTTTGGAAAAGTCATGGAATTTTAGTATCTCTTTTACACAACTACAGCGTTCTGTTAAGTTATCATTATTCTATTATGATTATTTCTGAACGTCTGCACATTTTGTTTAAAAGTGACGGCAATAAATGCACTGACAGTATTTTGAATGTTAAAAAAACTATAATACCAAACCATAAGGTGAGTGGAAAGAGTTAACATTTCATATTTAGCCCTAAAAGTATGATAAATTCTACACATGTACAGTGCCGTAAAGTGATGGAAAATTCACTTTAGGCCATGAGAAAGTTTTGAAATGTCATCAGTGAAACTCATGCAGGAGCAGATCTTTTCAGTAAACTCAGTTCCACTTCAAAATCATCAACATTTATCCTATACACTAACCTGCTTCTGTAGCCTACAGAATCTACGTCTTATTGTCTTTATGTAGTAAGAATATGTGATTCAATCATTTTAGCGCTCTGTATTTGTATATAGAATTAAACTTGTACTTTTTTTAAAAAATGCCCTTACTAATGTTGATCCTTTTAACCTGTCATCCAGACTATTCCATAGATCTGCTCCTCTGATATACATCTACTTTTGGTGTTAGTAAGATAAGATTTCTGAAGTTGTGTTTAGTTAAAAATTGCACTGTGTAACTGTTTCTGAAGGTCCTCTACGTGCTTGTCTCCAGGGAGATGTTAATACTTTACCTGGCATGTTCCACAGTATGACATTAAACTTTTCGCATTTATTAATTACACAATTTTTATTGTTTAGTTATATAAATATAAATATACATTCTGTGTGTGGGGTCACCTCTCCACAGCGTTTTATCCACAGAGAGTCAGAAAGTCCCAAGCTGTTACATTCTTGATTTATTTTTATTTTGAATTTATGCCAAGAGAGAAACAATAATCATACGCATACTACATATACACTGTAAACGACAGAAAAGCACATGTCTCGAAAAGGAGTGAAAAAAGAAAAACTTAAATGAACCCACCCCTGTTTATTGCATAGTTTCAAATTATGTGGTTTTCTTATGTATAATGATCACAAAACTTTACAAATATTTACATATAACAAATTGAATTACATAGTTTACATATAATTTCAACCCAATTTCTTTCTTTCTTTCTTTTTTTTTTTTTTATTGTACTATTATGTTTCTCAAAATACAATATTATATTGTCACAAATCATCACCATGGAGACAAGCAACCAGCCAAAAACGTTACATAGATAGTTAGATAGTCCACCTTTTTTAATAAATTTAATAAGCTTTTTATAGAATGCTTTGTTATGAGGCTATATATTTTTTTCCATTCTGAATTACATTATGTATAGTTTTTTTGTTTTTTTTGTTGTTTTTTTTTAATGGAAAGTTTACTTCAAAGATAAACTGCCGAAATTAGCCATCATTAGCCATTAGCCATCATTAGCCATTAGCCATCATTAAAAAATAAATTAATAAATAAAATAATAATTAAAAAAAGCTGTTATTATTAAAGATACTGTGTTCCATAGAGTTCGAGATTAGTTTAACTACTCACATTGACACTCTTGGCTCTCATAACTGTGACCTAGACTCGTTAGCATGTTATTGATTAGCAATAGTCCGTTAGCCTCATTTTGCTAATCGTCAGCGTTGCCTCTAAAGCTAACACTTACATTTGACCTGCTCTGCGTGCCAATGCAAATCAAACTGTCAACAAAGGGTCAGCCTGGTTAGTTTGTTATCTGTGACCTATTAAGATGTGATGTCCTTGATTTTGCCCACAAATAATCTGTAAACATTTAAATTATGTTTAAATTCTCACGTGAAATAAAAACGTGAAAAACAGAACTAGTTCATTTGAAACGGTCTGCAGTGATCCAAAGTTATTCCTCACTTAGACACTTTCGACAACTTTCAGAAGCTGGAGTTGTTGTTTACAGTAATGATAATGCTAACGACAACTAGCATGCTAACCGCGCATGTCCTGATTATTAGACAATACAAGACAAAAAGCTTTCTAATTAGATGCAGACAATACACAGCAGACTTATTTTGACCTTTGACCTCAAGACCTGCTTAAACAGTATAACAGTAATATGAAGAACAACTAGCATGCTAATCGCCCACTTCCTGATGGTTGGACCCCAAAAAAAGCTTTACAATTAGTTTCAGACAGTACAGAACAGACTTATTTTTGCCTTTGACCTCAAGACCTGCTTAAACAATATAACAGTAATACGAACAACAACTAGCATGCTAACTGCACACTTCCTGATTATTCAACAATTTAAAAAAGCTTACTTATTAGGCGCAAACAGTACACAGCGGGCTTATTTTGACCTCAAGTCCTGCTTTAACAATAGAACAGTAATAGGAACAACAACTAGCATGTTAACCACACAATTCCTGATTATTGGACCCCCCCCCCAAAAAAAGCTTTATAATCAGGTGCAGACAGTACACAGCAGACTTATTTTGACCTCAAGACCTGCTTCAACAACATAACAGTAATAGGAACAACAACTAGCATGCTAACCACACAATTCCTGATGATTGTACACCGAAAAAACTTTATAATTAGACCTGGATACTACACAACAGACTTATTTTTGACCTTTGACCTCAAGACCTGCCTAATACTGTTTATGCAGCAGCAGTATGAACAACAGCTAGCATGCTAACCACACACTTCCTGATTATTGGACAATAAAGAAAGCTTTCTAATTAGACACAGTCAGTACACAGCAGACTTATTTTGACCCCAACAGCTGTTTATACATTATTTCTGCACTAGGGCAAGACTATTTTTACTCAGATTTATGGAAAAAATCGGGTACAGGGCCTTTAAACCGGAGTAGGCCCCGGGTACCACAGTTTGAGAAACACTAAATCATTTTATTGTAATCGTATCATATTGTTAAAGCTGGTTTTGTTGTTGTACTCAGTGTAATTGAGATGTGTGACAGCCCTCGCCCTTATTATTCAAATGTCATCGTTACGGGGGGGGGGCAGTCGGGGTACACGGTGAGGGCTATTATGTACGGGTGATGGGGCGGGGGGCTATTGTTAAAGGGGAGGGGGGGGCGTCATTGTCTTGAGGAGACAAAAGCCCGGCTGACGCGATGTTTTGTGCACGCGGTACGTAGCGGCGGGCGGGCTCAGCGGAGAGTGAGGGAGTGAGAGGGGAGCATATGTTGTGCTATGGGCGATACGCTAACACCGCCCGATCACTCCCTCAGCTTTGTCGCACACATGTTGTAAAACAATTAAGAGCCTATTAACATATCTTTTATTAATTGGCCTATCAGAGCTGCGGAGAGGGCCCAGTGTGGCAGAGGAAGGGTTCTCACAGAATTAGGTCAGGAGATGAAGCTCAGACGTGTTTGCGTTATTGATAGCTGCCATCTACTGTATTCTATTAGCTGTTAAATGAGAGATGTGGATTAGGCTTTACGCTAATGTGACCATGTTTATATGTTTACAGTTTAACTAAAGTGTTTGCTATAGTCTTTATACATGCTCTTATTTTGAAAGAGTGCATTGACAGGAGGAAAATAGGTAGCCTGATAAGTTGTTAATGACGTATAGTTTAGTTTATTTGTTTTTTTATGAGAGACAATGCACTAAAAACATTGAGCTACACAAAGAGGTACATACTGTATGTTTGTGCCAGGTTATAGCAAAATTGTGTCACGTGGAAACAGAGGGAGGACCCAAAACGCAGGACTGCTTCAAAGTATTTAATGACAAAACCAAAAAATCCAAAACTCAAGAGTAAATTGCCATGACAAGAGACACGGAGAAAACCCGGACAGAGACAATGGACCAACAAAGGGCAGAGGAGAACACTGGGTATAAATGCACACACATAGACACAGGTGAAACACATTAGGGCGGGGCAAACAATCAAGACAGGAAGTAAAACTCAAAAATACAAGGTGACAGGACAAATGTCAAAATAAAACACAAACTACAACCACTACAAAACATGAACCATGACAAATTGATCATTTCTGCCTTTAGTCTCTGGACAGGTTGGTGTCATAAATGGCGTACATATCAATAAAATAAAATACAATGTACAGTCACTCAATAAGTAAAACTAGTCCCACATCCATAAACTATTTACATATTTACAGTTCATATTGCTGCATTGATACAGAGCAGATTAATGTGTACAGGTTTTGTTTATTTAAAAGTCATTGTTTGGTCAGGCGTGCAAATATTTACTAATTTGTACGTAATATAATTTCATGTGGGAGGCTGTTCCAGAGGCATATAACTCTGTAGGAGAATGATGACTGACCAAAAGAAGAACACTACACTCTTCTGGCTGTGGACCATGTGGCTCGGCAGGTTTTCTCTGAAGTGAGCACCATAAATTTCCTCAATGGAGAGCGTATACCTATTATTATAATCACACAAAAATCTGATTAATTGTATCATTTTATTATCCAGTATGTGTACAATGGAAAAAAACAAATCAAGTTAAGATTTTGTTTTATCATGATTTGAGTAAATTTCACTTGACAAATAAAATGATCTGCAACTGGAATAAGACTTTTTGTACTTAAAATACGAAAATACATCTTGCTACACTTAAATTACAAAAAACAACAACTTTTTTTTTGCACTTTATCTAAGAAACTAAATTGAATGTTTCCTTTTCAAATTGAATTTACTCAAATAAAGTAAAATGTTCTTAATTTAAGTCATTTTAACTTAGCTATAGATATTGATATAGATATTTTTTGTCCGGAGTAAGGACTTTAGAGCATGTAATGACATAATTACATTTATTAAAGGTAGGGTTAGAAATTTTGAGATACATATTTCTAACCCTTTCTAATTTTGAGATACATATTGTACATAATGAATGAGGTGCATTGGACGGTATTGTAAGGTTCTCCACAGTTTGTTTACAAATACATTTTTTATTATTGCCCTACCGTGTAACATTTGTGCAACACAAGAGACAAAAATTAAACTGTTCTTTTCTTCATTTTGGACGTTTATATTGCACTGAAAAACATACAAGTCAATGTGAATAATTAAAACAAACAAACAAATGATCTTACCATGAGCGAACTTGCGTCGCAACAAACATGACTCTTATTTGACCTAGGGGGCGACCTCTAACCTGTATGGCGTAAAACTTGTCTATAACCACGAGGAATGTTCTGAAGTTAGATTTTTTTATTTTCATGGACTCATACAGTTACATCGTGTTGCTTTAAGTACACTGAAAACATTGTAAAATTAAAGTAGCACCCTGTTTGTTTACATTTTCATAGGTTAATGGTATTGTGAAACGGTTGCTTATATTGTTACGACCGACTCGTAGTATTCTTCCGTCGAAAAGTTCAAACCGTATTCTTGCTGACCCTTCATCTATTAAATATACACTTTAGTAATACTCAGGACTATAGTCTGTTCAAATACAATATGCAACAGCTCCACTTTATTGTTCATCATCGACGGCACCAATCAATTCCAATTAGTTCTCTGTGGGTTGACGCGACTCACCCAGACAGTGTTTACGCTTTAATTTATGCATAGATTTCTCCTTCAAAAGCACCGGCGCCCCCTATGTAACTTTTGCCTCCTGTGCTCACTGACTCTTTCATAATCGTGGCCTCACCGCTTCCCCATTTCCTCCCGAGTAATTGCACTGCCCCGCCAGATTATCCGCTCTAAACTGCAGTTCTAATTACAAAGCCCAACAGTTGCGCGACGTCAATAGTCTATTAGGATTAATTAAAATGGGAAGTGACAGCTGACGATTGCCATTGCTCTATGCTAGGTCAGAGCTAATTCTCCCTCACCGAATGCAAATGATTTTTATTGACAATCTCACGCCTGGCCTGTTTGTACGTACTCGGATGGGGTGTTGTTATGGCGACGCAGGCAGGGCATCCCATAATTGATTACGCGTCTAATTACAAAGCACGCAATTAGAGGGAGTTATTGATATTGTCCGTGTCGTCCTACACCGCTAATGATAGGGATGACTTTTAGACGGGGAGCGGTTACGGGCTGACCTGGACTTTTGGGCGTGTGAACTCGCCGCCGCCCCCTCCTGTCGTGGAATATGACAATGTCTATGTAATTGCAGTGCAGCAGGGAAATGCCAAATGATGCCGCGCTTCCTAATATTAGAGCGATGTGGGTGTGAAAGGAGGTTTTCAATGGGTAAAATATCGACAAAAAACAACAACACTGAAGTATGAAAGTGTTTGTGACAGATAAGATCATTTTGAAATGAGTTTGCGTCACTTATGTTTGTTATTTTAATATCATTGATCATCCTAGTTGATCTCTTCTACAAATAACAGACGAGCAATACAGATAGATTGATTGATAACATAGATGAGCAAATGTTTATTAAGTTACATGATTCAATTGCTTTCTTTATGCATACAGATTTGTGTGTGTAGTTTTTTTGGTTTTATTGAAATGGTCGTACAAATAGAATACGTGTTGTATTTCCTTCAATGCAATTTGGTAAGTCTTCACATAAACATAACATTAGATTTACTTAAAAGTGCATTCACTTTTGTGATGGAGAATCCCCCATCATGGAGATGTTAATTCTTCACCTGCATGTTTTTCAAGGTTAGCTGGTTTTATTTTATATAGACTATGGACATATATTTATAGATATATATAGATATAGACATTATTTGTTTAGAATGTTGTTATTATTTTATATTCTGCTTGTTATGGATTCAATGTTTAAGCAAAACTATTATTACATTACATACATTATAACATTTATTTTGATAAGAAAAGGTTTAACATTACATATCTCGAAAGAAGAGAAAATATTGTTGAAATTTCTCAATAAATATTTAGTTTGGCCCACAACTTAGTCCCACTTTTTAATTTCGGCTCTCTGTGAATTTGAGTTTGACACCCCTTATAGAACATTTCAGGCAAAGCTATAACATCTCAAAGAAGACAAGTGTTCAGCACAGGGGTGTCCAAACTTTTATCACCAAGGGTCACATCAGAGGATAATACAGTGGATCATTCAATGTGGACAGAGCCACCGTACAAGGCTTGACACATTCATTTTAGATCTGTAACATAATGCAATTTGCTGTAAAAATGACATACTTTTCAGCAGAAGCCCTGAGAGCCAATAAGACTTGGTCTGAGAGCTGCATTTGGCCCTCAGGCCATAGTTTGATACACCAGGTTTCTCGCCAGAGAAGTTACATGCAGTGCATTTAAAATTATTTATTTATGACCACTTATGATGGCAAAACCTCTTAAAGCTGAATACATCTTATACAGTTTTCTTCACATAATAAATCTGTAGTTCTTATTCAGTTTAGTTATATTGAATCTGTTTGTTTGTGTATTCCAACATCACGATTGTTCCATGTGACAGATTCACATGTGTCCACAGTGCGTCCCCTCTGTGTACAGTGAATGGGTCTGGAGTGGCCTGGCACACTGTGCTTGTGTGCATGCTGATCTAATTGTGCTTGTGAGCTGAGTGGTGCGTTCACTGGCCTATAGTGAGTGTGTAAAAGGCATGCACTGCTGGGGGGCATACTTACCCCCGAGTCCCAGAGGAGCTGTGTTTTTATTGGTAATAAGAAGCCATAAATACAGCCTCCATAGAAGTTCTGCTCCACAGAGACACACACAAGTGTTCACTCTGCCCATGGAGAAATGCAGTGCTGAGATTGGATTATCAATGCTGACAGGAAGGAGGGAAAAAACAACTTTCAAACACGAACAGAGACTTAAATCATAATGAACAAATACAACTAACTCTAATTCGAAACCCTTACCTATTTATTAAGAAGTTACTGAGGCTGAATCATACTTATAATACCACCTTAACTATTGCCTTAATTACAAAAATATCTGATCATTATCTGATTTCTGGAGTAAACCGATCTGATGTGAGTAATCTGATTTCTTTAATTGTTCACACCACCAAGTTCTGATGAGGAAAATTATGCAAAAAAAAAAAAGTTTAAAAATTATATAATTATATGTAATTATATATTATAAATGTAAAATGTTGTAATTATTATTGTTATTATTTTAAAATTAATTGTACTTTTGTCTTCCTAATACAACAGCTGCTCCCATAATAAATAAATAAATAAAATAAGTAAATAAACATAACTGACTTTTGCATGTTAAACAAAATTATTAGACTTAGACAAACTTTATCGATCCACAAGGGACATTATTTGGACAATTATCTTCAATTATCAGCTCTAATGAGTGGTGTATCTGATTATTTTGTTTAGGGATGCACTGGTCCAGCTTTTTCAGTTCCGATACTGATTTCGATATTGAAGCTTTATAGCTGCTGACCCCTGATATCAACCGATACCAGTACAGAGACTGAAAACAGCATTTATTTCCTCAAAAAAAAAAGTAAAATAAGACCAAAGTGATCCAAACGTGGTATGGAGTTATTTATTATCTTTCACTTAACTGCAGAACACCTTTGTATGAATAAAAGTTCTGGGAGACTACAACCAGTAATCAGTTTTATTACATCAATTTACATGTCCAGTCAGGATATTTGGAAGCCGATCCAGCAAATTTTTCATCGGTATTGGATCAGTGCATCCCTAAATTTGTCCATGTACATTTATACTTATTTACAGCTTCAATAAAATATAATAAACAACTTAATGTGTATTTTTCATGAAAGTTGCTCTGCTGAAGCTTACATTCAAGTCAACACAGTATGAACCCAAAACACGATTGTAGCGAGCCTGGCATCTGTGCTTACCGACCGTTTGAATAGTTTAATGCGAGAATCCGAGGAGATGGAAGAAGATGGGAGGAGGGAGCGGGGCTAAACTACTGTCAGGACACATATTTCCAGCGCATACACTCGCAGAATGGGAGGATAAAACCGTAGACATAAGCAAAGCGCTAAAAGTGTTCCTCGCGATTCTTGGCCCTCTGGCGTCGGGGCTTTCTCTCCATCCCTTATCCAGCAACAAAGAGTGCATTGTTAGCACGACCATTAGCGCAGTCTTCGGCACAGTGGACAACATATGGCTCTGGGGAGAAAACTATAGATCTCGGAGATGGGGGTAAAAATGGCTAAAGTTCATCAGGCCCATCTCCACCTGACCTCTCCTCTGCTTCGAGAACGCCAACGCTGAATAGACAGATTTTCCAAATGCTTTGAATTCCCAGGAAAAGCCAAAGAAATGGACTTGGCCTATAAAGTGTAAGTGGCGTGATGCCCACTTGGGTGCAGGGAGGGGGGTTGCTGTTATGGATGGCCGTGGACAAAAAGGGGTAAAGAGTGCACACAATTAGGAGTCAATTGAAGAAGCGGAGATCAGGGCTTCTATAGTTTAGCGTAGCAGCTCGAGGTCTTTTCATTTTATCGGTACAAAGAGCTCCAACTATCCACGGTGGTCATTCTTAAATGGTTTTATATACGCTCTTCATTTATTTATTATAGAGCTATGACATGTTATTTTATCAGTAAAGGATGGGGAGGAGGTTTGGGGTGGTTGTAACATAGACTGCCAGTCAAAAGTTTGGACTCACCCTCTCATTCAGGGTTTTTTTTTTTTTACTACTTTATACATTTTAGATGCATATAGAAGACATTAAACACACTGTACAAAGCAAGATATATGGAATTATATAAAGAAAAACAGTTAAATAACTCTACTAAATATTAAAGTAGGGCAATTTGAGGATTTGGTTGTAACATATTTTTGTTATATCATTCCATACATCTTACTTCATATATTTGATGTCTTCTGTATGTATCTAAAATGTAGAAAGTAGTAAACATATATAAGGGTCCGGTCAAGCGGTAGAGCAGGCAGATTTTCTACATTCAAATAGCTCTTATTCAGAAACTAGAGGGACTATTGAAATAAGTAAAGTATCAGAATGTAGGAAAGAGTTACACTCCAACAGGGTAAAGTTAAACCTGTGATATTCTTTCAAGTTGTTGACAAAAAGTTTTTAACTCATGTCGGTAACGGAGGAAATGAAATATGCAGCACTTTTTGGGCAATAAATACAAACAGCGATAACTAGCGGTTCTCACTTACATATCCTTAACAAACTGGTTTGAATATTTGCTTCATATAGTTTTTTACCATATGGTACAAGATTAGGTTGAAAAACCTCTTACTTTTTGAGTAATGAGATTTTTTATTAAGAAAGGTCATGGTAACGGAGGGAAAAGTAACGGAGGGAAAATTGTGCAAACAAGTAGAAGGTGCAGGATTTTGCATAATTTGTCAGCTTTTTTCTTTCGAATACTTTAATATTACTTCAAAATGAAAGGTAATGATTTATATAAAATATGTCAGTCCTTCCAAGCAATTTGTATCATTTTAAATACTTTTTTTTTTAAATCATGTACCTTCATCAGCAGTTCAAAGATCGAATAACACAAGATATGATGAAATACTTCAGTTTATTTACATGATTTGCAGGTCTGTGAAATTTGAGAAATAATTTTTGTTCCATGTTGCATTCAAGGTCTGTTTAAAACGTATGTAACTTTAGAACCAAAAATGGTACAGAAAAAAGGTAAACAGTTTCATAAAGTAGAGTACATATGTATCTGTTGAATTCATTTTTATATCAGATGCATTAACTTGAATTTTTGCCCTTGTTTTATACTTCTGCTTGACCGGGCCCAAACATATAAAAAAAAAAAAAAAAACATTGAATGAGAGGGTGAATCCAATGGTGGTAGTGTACATTGCTGGACTTGAATGTAGCGTCTGTTTGAATATGTGAAACACAAATGCTATACTTGTTTTATTAAACCTCATGCATTTTAAATAATTCTGTGTGATGCTGAAAGAAACAGGCACAAAAATGAGCTACAAACCGAATATTTTATAAATAGTAAGAGACTTACAGTACCAGTATTGATAGGATGCAATACACTAAATCTCTCTTAACAAAAAACAAAAAAGAAAGTTGTCAAGGGTCAAAATGCATCTTCTGGTAAATGTCGTGAAGCTCCTCCGTGTTTTCAAAGTCCCTCTTCACCAGATTCATTCAGGGCTCAATTTGCCTTCAGTTTGTTCTTATCTTAGTTCCAATAGATGAGTTCTTGCACCCTCTTCTGACATTTTGTGTAATGTTTCAGACTGCCATGTCAAAAAAAAACAAAACAAAACAATGTGTAGAAGTATAAAGGTTACACCAAATCGACTCTTGTGAGCTTTATAATGTTGTTACCTCCTCAAAAAACAGACCTGGAGTTGTGTTTTATTTCATTCACATGTTTAAGTAATCCTGCGTTATTAGTCTGTTTGCATCTCTAAAGCTCAGAATGTTCTTTTCCACCTTGTGATGTCATGTAGAGGTAGTTTTCAAGTTAACAGTGACCTTTTATGTTTTGTTCAGTAGAGATTGGCAATTCCAGGGCTACAAATTATTCAAATGATTCTAGTGAAAGTGTGTAGCGTTTAAAAACACAATGGAGCATTTCTTGTATTACCACATGACATCAGATCACAGTTTTCAGTTTGAGAGAATGCTATCTAAATGTGCCTTTTTTAAATTTTTTTAATAACTATACTAAATATTTTTTGTCCCTATTCACAGAAGGAATTATTGTATTTTTGAGCAATAAAAACATCTGTAATCTTGTTACAAACTCAACCATCTAGCAAAAATTCAACTGGAAAGTTATTACCAGATTTTTTAGAACTCCAGATATAACTGCTAAAATGGGACCAGTACATTCGGCATATATTTTGGCATTATCCTAAACTGGATTTGTTTTGGTATGAATTTTTGATGCCCTTAAAGTTATTTTTCTACCCTGACAGTAGCATTATTAGGAGCAATACCTGCAAGTATCAACAAACGAGATGAAAAATACATTTTGAATATTTTACTTAGTGCTACCTTAAAATGTATAACCATCAGATGGCTCAAAGCAGAGCCACCTTCTTATAACATATGGATTCAGAAAGTCTGGGATATATACCAGATGGAGCAGATAACATATTCTTTAATGATTCAAAAAAAACAAAAAACACATTTATTAAGTGCTGGAAACTTGTTTTGCCTTTGTTAATACAGTAGAGGTGACATGGGACATAGACGTTTGATTATCGTATTATCGTATTTAATTATTGTCACTATTACCCTGTTGTTTGCTTCTTTTTTTGTTACAGAACTTATATTGTTAAAAAAAAAAATGTTTGCATTGATTTAAATCATTGTATTATTGCTTAAAAAGAAAATAGAAATTAAGTTAAAAAAAAGAAACACCTGTAATGAATAAATGCTAGATGAATATGTTTAATGTCAGACCATTAAACATTCCAGGCAAAGCAATAACATCTCAGTAGGTAGCAGACCCTCCACCAGAAAAGTCACACAGTGCACCTTTAACTTTCTTTTCTTTTTCTTTCTTACATAATTCCATATATTTTACTTCACATATTTGATGTCTTTTATATATATGTATCAAATGTAGAAAGTCCAAGAGTCCAAATTTTTGATTTGTTGTGTCAAAATCATAATTCATTCATTCAAGGATTGGATAATTTTTCATTTTACACTTCATTTAGACCTCTCATTGTTATTTTCTGATATCTTCCCGGTGAGAGCTCCCCCTGGTGGCTTGGACTCATCACTCCCCTGAAACCACGCGCCGCCTTCTTTCCCCTTCACTGTTCCTTACATTAGAGTTAAATCTCGGCAGCTGGAATCTCATGGATGACTTAGCCGGGCCCATGAAATATTGACGCGCTCGGAGCCACTGGCAGCCAGGTTGAGGGCAGTTCATGTCCAGATCCCGGCTTCACATTCGCAGACATCCCAATAGGAGTGTAGAACAGAAAAAAAGCGCTAATAAAATTTTCATCGGAATGAGACGAGGGGGGGTATTGCTAGCATTCTCCCCAGCATCACTATGAAATCTTAATCCGAGTTAATGGAATAGATATGAAAGCCTTTCTCAATTCAAACACAAGGATTGCATAATTTATAGATTATTGTCAGTAAAGTGATTCGGGGCTGAGGCTAGCACTCTACCACAACAATACGGAAACAATGTCTTTTCTGACCCTTAATAGCAAGAGATTTGGCAGTAGAATTGTCGATATGATCAACAAAAGCGTTCACCTTTTCCCCCGACGAAAAACAGTAACTCGGAAATTCCAGCTAAAAAAGTAAACACAACCACCTTACGGCAGAAATCCTTTGTTCAGCCGCGCTTGACAGTTATCTAAAAGCGCCATAATGTCGCCACCCATGTTAGCTTATACCTCCGTGGCGCCGTACCACTCTTTCTTTCTAACCCAATTACAGCGGATGTGTTTGCGTGGCGCGCTTCTGCCGGTTAATCCGCCCTGACAGCTCGCCAGCCTCCGTCCCCGGCGCACGTGGGGTGTAGTAGAGGCATCCCTCGCTAATGTAGGATCGCGGTGTCAAAAATCGTGTTCCGACGCAGTTACATGGCAAGGAACAGGTCGCGGAAGAGATTAGCAAATGTACTCGTACCCTGTAAGACAGAGGAGGTCAGTCATAAGCAGCTAGTGTACTCTGTTCGCACCGATGCTCTGGTTTATGTTAGGGATTGTCATGGAAACAGCTAACGAAGATTTCAGATGGTTTGAACTAGGGTTGTAAAAAAAATTAATACCCAGATACTAGGGATGTAACAATAACCAAAATATCATGATATCGTATCATCAAAAGTCTCTCAATAATATCGTGGGCCATCGCAATATATCGAATTACAAGTCTCTTTGCTTAAATTCACTGTTTTGGTGCAGAAATAGCTAAAAGAAACAGAGGGAACTACATAGACCATGATCCTTTGCTCTGTTTCAGTCCAATTTACACAATAAAATGATTTATGAAGCACTTTTAGATCGCAACTCTTTGGTTTATGGCAGAAACAAAGGCTTATCAAGACATTTTTAAAAAGAAAAAGTAGTATGATGAAGAAAAAGAGGTACAGCACTTCACTGGGTCTTAAAAGAGTAAAAAATAGCAGTACAGGTGCTCTACGAGGGTAAAAAGGCGTCACTTCATGCAATAAAGGACTTTTAATATATTCAGTCGGAGTGCCTTGGGTCTGTACTTTGCCCATTCTTAAATTTTCCACTAAGGGTAATTTTCTGTTTCTAGAAGATGTAGTATGTTCACAATTCTGTTAGCTGCTACACAATACCAGAATAAATATCTTACCGTGAGACGCATATCATGAAAATATCGTACCGAGACATTTGGATACCGTTACATCCCTACCAGATGCAAATGAATAGGCAAGTGTTAAAACTAGATGCTTACTCTGCTCTCCCCTCCTACCGTCCCAAAAGACAGAGGAGTTCAATCATAAAAAGCTTACATACTCTTTTCGCACCAGTGGACACAGCAGAATTTCAAAATAAAAAAACTGAGACATCCCTGTTTTTTTGGTGGTTGGTAATAATAATTAAAGGTTGTATGGAGGATTTTTTGTTTGTTTCAAATTGTCAATGAAAGTTTAAAATACCAATACAGAGACGCAGCAGCCTTGTAATTATGATGACCAAAAAAAAAAAAATGAAAATCTATCAACTGTGGACGTGTTGAGGCCAGATAAACATCAGCCAATAGAAAACGAGGCTGCCTCATTTTCTATTGGCTGTTAGGTTGTCAATCAAACTCCCTACGTTTCTAAGGTAACTATGCAGCGGTTCTTAGAGGCTTTTTCTAATTGTGGCTCTCTCGCAGTTCGCATAAAGTTTGTTGCGACGTCGGACGAGAATCCACGACCAGTTCGCCGCAAAAGAAAGTCGGTTTTTGAGGTCGCTGAAAGAAGAAGAGAAGGAGAAAAGGAGCGAAGACAAACTGAGGTGATTCTTGGAGATTCCTTTCAGTGATTGCGCGACTGAAGCAGACGAAGGGTCTAAAAACTGAGGTGTCGGTCTCTACATTATTTCTAGAGGGACCTGTGGAGGAGGAAGGTAGTGTCACGTGTGCACTACATTTGAAAAAGGACTGTCGCTGGATTTCTCTTTCCTTAAAAAAATCCTCTATACAACCTTTAAGGAAAACTGTTATGCAGAGAACATTCATGATGAACTTGTGAGTCAGTATAGTCACGTTTTCTTTGTGTTTTGGTCGTTTTTAAGCAGCTTTTCTGTATTTTACCTAAAAAAAATACAATTTTTGCCTCTCTTTGTTGTTGGCAGACATCAAATTGGTCAAAAATTGGGACACCTGGGACATTTCTTGTATAAAACTGGGACAAATCAGTGGTTTTGGATAAATCTGCTGGGACAGGGGACACAGGGCTTAAAACTGGGACTGTCCCAGGTAAATAGGGATGTCTAATCACCCTAACCCAGATACTAATTAATAGGCAAGTATTGAAACTAGATACTTACTCTTCCTTCCCCTCCTACCGTCCCTATAAGACAGAGGAGCTCAATCATAAAAAGGTTGCGTACACTTTTTTGCACCTGTGGACTGCTAGGGATTGTCATAGAAATACTAACGGTTAACAAAGCTTCATGACAAACTTAGGGTGACCAGAATTTCAAAATAAAAACTGGAACATCCCTGTTTTTTTGGTGGTTAGTAATAATAAAATTGTAAAACAAGTGTGTAATTAAGGAAAATTGTTATACATAAACCATTTATGACGAACATGTGAGTCAGTATAGTCACATTTTCTTTGTGTTTCGGTCGCTTTTTTGTATTTTACCTAAACAGATGACAATATATGCCTGTCTTTACTGCTGGCAGGGATCAAACTGGTCAAAAATTGGGACGCTTGAACACATTTCTTGTATAAAACTGGGACAAATCAATGGTTTTGTATAAACCTGCAGGGGCTGTTCCGGGTAAATAGGGACGTCTGGTCACCCTAGACAAACTGATAGTGAAGAATTTAAACTAGATACCGAATTGAGCATGAAGTCTATTGAAAAACAAACATAAATAATAGAAAATTTGACTTTAGAGTTCCCAAATATTTTAAGAACTGTTTTATCAGAACTAGTGTAAGTTAAATCTTTAAAGCATCTATTATCATTTTGTCTTGGAAAAAAAAAGTGTAGACAATGAATTTATTTAATTATTATGAGCCGAACAGTCCTACCCACTTCGAAGATGCTCTGGTTCCAAAAGTAAATTATCCATTCATTTTTACCATTGACTTTTTAGTAAAATTCATATATTATAAGTTCAGAGGCTAATATCCATAATGGAATTGTTTTAAGTTCAAAAATATATTGAAAATGCTCTAATAATTTTAGGTTTCTAAAGTTTCAGAAACAAAATGTGCATGAAATTACAGGCTTTATGGTCAGGAGTTACTACATAGCTGAGTATCCCTGAGCAAGCTTTCTCATTTTTATTTATTTATTTTTAGTAAAGTAAGTAAGTCTTTGGGAAAAATGAATAGGAAAGTGATCACTGTTGAGCTCCATTTCAATTATCTGTTAACTCCTGAAATCAGATAATGATGAAAAACTTGCATGAAAACAAAGCCATTGCAATATTGAGAATTTAATTTTTTCCTCGGTATCAGAATACAGTTTAAAATTTTTGACAGCACTTATTTGAACAAGTTATATCAAGGGCGAAGTGGATTCTATTTACATTAACTAATAATGTAAAATAATCTCAAGTGTGCGAGAAAATTTGCAATCTCAAATTCAAATTCCCCCCCAAAACGTTTCATTTTAGACAAGTATTGATCTAACAGTGATTGGTATGAAAGGAGTTACTAAGATCCTTAAAGGGAGATACCAAAAGGGAAGCATTTACATGAACGTTATTATAATACATGTTTTATGATGCTAAGATGAATAATTGATGTGAAGAAGCAAATAGAAAATAGCAACATTGACTTTGCTAGATCTTGACAACAGAAGTGCTAATGTGTATTTTAAGTAATATCACAAAGAGAATGTGAAATGAAGACTTTAGAGATCGTTATTTTTTTTCTATTTATATGAACTGACCTATTTTTGCGTGGCATGGTAAAGCAGCGTTGTTACGTGATGCATTATAAGAGCTACTGCAGTTCTCTGGTAATGTCTGGAGTCTTAAGTCAATTAAGAAAAAAATAATAATTCACAGTGGCTATTAACCTGATTAAGATAAATGTGAACTCCCAAACGCACACAACTCCATCTGGCGAGGCTCCAGCTGATGCAATTGGCCCGATTGACTCGTGGTTCAGACCAATCACAGAGCAGCAATGAAGCCAAAGGTGAAGCGCCCAAACAAACTGTTACAACCCAGTGCTAGGGACAAAGTAAAGTAACACAAACCAGACATGATGTAAAGTAAATGGCTTTTATAAAGTGAATGTAAGTAAGTACAATAACAAAAAAAAAGCGAAGTGCTTTACACTTGATAAATCAGAATTTCCAAAGTTAACTAAACAACTCCTAAAATGGGGTAAGTTAACATCAAACAAACAAAAGAAAAACAACTGCCCAAGGGCCGAGCCAAACTGGCAATACTAGCAAAAAATATAGATCGATAACACACACAGACTTTACAATAACAAAAGGGAGGCAACTAGCAAACGTCTGTCAAAGAGTGTGGCGAACTGAAACTGCAATCCAGCCGCCAGGAGGGACAGGCGCACAGCACTTTTATTGGTCGAGGCGATAGATGTGTAGGAAAGGGATTGGAGGAACGGGACGTCAATCCTCCAACCACAGCACAATGGACGTCGGAGCCAGCTGACAGCGACGGAACCACGGCCCACCAGTCAGATGTCAGGTACCACACAGGACATTTACACGCGGTAAAACAAACGGAGAGCGCCAGGCGATGCGAAGCCGGAGACAGGCCGCGAGCCGTAACACAAACCAAAACAAACATGGCGACGCTGACTGACGTATCGTATTTTCCAGGCTACTAGATGCGCTCTTAAGCCTCCAACTCCATCAAAAAATGACCATGCGCCCCGCAATCCAGAGCGCCCTATACACGAATCCACTCGGGTGTCCCAGCACGACTTCAGTAAACTACAAAGCCGCACCACCCGCAGCGCACGCAAACACGCACAGAGCAGTCAGTGACTGCGCAGCGAAAAAAAACACCCGCAGCCACACTCATCACTCCATGTGGACGAGGAACGGAACGGAGGAACAAACCGAAAAAGCGAGTGAAATGTGCCACTTCTTGCCACAACTGAACAACTGAGTCACTGGGAACACGCCAACAATCCAGCGGTCGCAGACAGCACCCTCCCTACACGCCACAACTGAACAAAGCCCAGAGTCACTGTGAACGCACCAAACAAAGTCCGACTGACCCATCAAACTGTCCGGTGCGGTTTATTTATGAAAAAAGTTCGAAAACAGACCATTTAATGACAGTGGGTATAATCCAGAGCACCTTATAGTGTGGAAAATACAGTACTATTTATTTACCACTTACAATATATTATTATTTCATTGCAATTAACGGGACTCCCTTAAAGAGCTTAGACTGCTGCCCCTGCAACCCGGCCCTGGATAAGCAGAAGAAAATGGATGCATTAAAGGGCCCATATTACGCTATTTTCTCATCTATGTTAGACTGTTTCCTCATCAAAACCACACCTGGACTTAGGGGTGTGCAAAAATATCAAAATATCGATAGCTTAATGTGATGATACAGTATCGATATCGTGGGGGGCTGCTGTATCGATATGTCGCCAAGAGTATTTTTTGGTAGATTTTACTCAATTATTTAGTTACAGAGCTACAGTTTTGATGCTTGTTCAGTGAAAATAAACTTGTTTTTGCAACACATTTGACATTTTTACTGTTTCGATAATTAAAATGTTTGTGTTTCATATTAACTTTGCCTAAGAAGTGGTTTAACAAAGACTTTTAGAATTACAGTTGCTGCAATGTGTCAATGTCAGGGGGCCTAGCGGTGTGTTTATGTTCCACTACCATATTACTTTTGTTTAATTTAGCCAAATTTGTGTTTGTGTGTGGTCGGGGGGAAATGGGGGCTTTTTTGTTGTTGTTGTTTTGTATTTGTTGTGGGTGTTTTGGGTGTTGTGGGTGTTGCTTTATGTTTTTGTCCTTTGTTTTATGCTGATTATGGTAACTGTTATATTCTGTTGTCCTTATTTAAAAAAATATTTAAATAAATATATAAATATATATAAAATTTTTTTAAAAAGTATCACAGCCATGATTTAGCCATAATTTTTATTGAACCGTATTGAATCAATTTGAAATATATTGTGTCGAATCGAAAGCTCACTGTATCGAGATATGTATCGTATCTTGGCCTTTGTATCGTATCGGCAACTTCTTAATGATACCCGGCCCTAGTCCTGGAGTTGTGTTTTGTTTCAGTCACACATGTTTAACATAAATTCTGCATATTTAGGTTGTGTTCTCTCAGACAGAAAACACTCTGTTCCACCTTATTATGTCATGTAGGAAGTGCTCCACTGTGTTTCTAAACTCCATACACCTTCACTAGAATCATTTGGATAATTTCAGATCTGGAATTGCCAAATAAAAGGTAAAAGGAGCTGTTAAGTTGGAAACTATCACAAGGTAGAACAGAGCATTTTGAGCTTTGGAGATGTAGACTGTAGAATAATGCAGGATTACTCAAACGTGTGAATGAAACAAAACACAACTTCAGGTATGTTTTTGATGAGGTAACAACATTGTAACATGACTTAAATGTTACTTAAACATGACTCACAAGAATCAATTTTGTGTAATATACAGTAGAACCTTTAAAATGCCAACCTCAGATACCGCCTGTTTATGTCCCATGATCCTTCTCTCCTCTTTTATATGTAACGACTTTATAACATGACTTAAAGCTCACAAGAGTCTATTTTACATAATATAGGAACTTTAACTAATCTGTTTCTCAGCATTTAGTGGAAAAAAAAGTCCCTTTCTGTGGCCAGCCCTGGTTATCTGTGAACCATATAATGCCTGCTGATGTTTGTGCCACTAAATGGTCCAAGCGCAGAGTTTTACGGATGTGTTTTATTTTGGCGGGGCTCACGGTCGGCTGCGTCGCGCTGTATCCGAGGTGATAAAAGCATAAGAAGGGGACATGAATGTTGGATGGGCTGCTGTATACACCACAAACTTTTTAAGGACACGGTGGTGGAGTTTTTAGTGTGGATAAATGCACAGAGCGTCGTGTTTTCTGTTTGGTACATGTTGAAGCTCCAGAAAGCTGAGTGGGACAGATACATGGGGAAGGAAAGAGAGAGAGAGTTGTCTGCCACTGCACTGTATTCTTTTAGCGGCATCAAAGAGGAGACACTTTTAGACAACTTTTTATAAATTGTAAGGTATAGTATATTATGCTTGCACACTTTATGCTGCGTTTAGGCCATGGCACGTGCTAAAAGCTTCTACTTGGACTCTCTTCATTTGAGGGCAAACACTTGAAACTCATGGACACGTGGCAAATTTCACATAAAGTTAAGATTTTTATACTTCAGCATGCGACGTGAATGTTGGACCTGCCTAAACATGCGTTCCCCCACAGATGTATACTTGACACCTCTGATGTCTCAGGCTGTGTGTTTATCCACCCATAGTTCAACAAAATAATTAAAATAGGGATTTTTTTAAGCTTTCTAACATGTTATAACATTGTTCCCTTATTAAAATCATGCCTTAAGAGGGTTTAGATGTTATCCATGCATGTTTCAGTAATCCAATCCAATCCAACTTTGTATAGCACATTTTCTCTCCAGTGTCTAAGTCAGAAATCAAAATACACTAGACGGTTTGCAAAAAACCCGCAAGTGCGAGTCTGGGCACCAACCAATCTGCGAAGAGCCATTTTTTCTTTGTTGTCAACAATTCCCGAGATCGAGAATTTAAAGCCGGAACAAAGAGAATGTTTGGTGAATTTTATAAAGCGGGAAAGACGTTATTGCCCTTCTTCCTTCTTAATACACAGGTTAACCCCGTTAGCGGTGCATTACATACGTCACGACCAAATAGCAGCGATTGGTTAAATAAAAAGTAACCACCTACCGTCAAGCAAATTAATCCTAAGTGAAATCAGGCCACAAATCTCCAAAGTTCACAGAGTTGGTACAATATAAATTAACACATTAAATAAAGTGAAGCATAAAATAAAAAAAATAAAAAATCAAGTCATTAAAAACATTGAAAAAATACTAAAATTAGCAAATAGAAAAATAGCAAATAAAATCAATAAATGACAGTCAGAGGACCACACAATTCTCATGCTGTGTTAAAAGCCAGTGAGTAACAGAAATGACTGAAGGGGCGCTCTTAAAAGGAGGAAGAGCGCTCCAAACTTTGGGGCCAACCACAGAAAAGGCCCGGTCCACCCCGGCTTTTGAGTCTCGTTTTTGGGACGTCAAGTTGGAGCTGGCCCTCAGACCTCGGTAATTTAGTGATTCGAACCCTCCTTATGATTATAATAGTGCTCTGAAGGGGGGAGTGACAGCACAGAGAGCAAAGGGAGGGCAGATAGTGAAACACATAAAACATGGAATGTTGTTTTCTGCAAATACAGCATTTTCAAAATAATAAAAGGTAATATGGTGATCTAAATATATTACATGTGAACAGTTAATACGACATAGAAGTAAAATTCCCGCTCTTTAAAGGTGCACTGTGTAACTTTTTGGTTGAAGGTTTCATCACCTCACCTGATTATTTCTATGATTATGTCCTTGCTCTGCCTGGAATGTTCCACAGACATTAAACAGCCCTACCTTACATTCAATTAAATTTTATAGCTCAAAAACAGCTAAAAACATCAGCATCTCCATGAAGAAAAACAAGTGACAGACCCTCCACCAGAAAAGCTACACAATGCACCTTTAACAATTTGTAAATCTCTCCAAACGTACACATCTATTCAGTTCAAAATTCTCTCATTATTCTAAGTTGCTAGAGGGCAGAGAGCACCGTGACCCAGAGGAGCGCACACAATCACAGCATACACGCGCCAACAGCCGACCAAAGTGCTGCGGATGACTTATTGATGGCGTTCTTGTTCTCCTCCGGTTTAATTATGGGTCTGGTTAATTTGCGGCGGCCGGGGAGCGTTGTTGGGTGTCATTTAGCGATATCTCTGCACTTCCAACACAGCGCGTTGCATTCATAATTCAGACGTAGCTCATGTGTGGCTAACAGGGCTTTATTTCAGCGCAGATGTAACGGGTAAACTCAAGTGGAAAAAGGTCCGGCGCGCTCCTCCCCGTGACAGTCGCAAGTGTAAAAGCTATAAGAGAGGAGACAGGGTCATGGGATGTAAAGAGGAGGTATCTGAGGTCAGCATACACAGAACGGATTCTTTAAGTCATATTACAATGTTATTACCTCATCAAAAACATACATGGAGTTGTGTTTTGTCTCATTCACACATGTTTGAGTAATCCTGTATTGTTAAGGCCTATTCATACTTCATAAGAACATTGCAACTTTGTTTTTGCTCTTGAGGTGATAAGAACAAGAACAAAGTTTGCTTGGAATCCGTGTATCATTCGTTCATTTGTTTTTTCAAAATAAAACCAAAATAAAACAATGAAAAAACAACAATTTTCTTCATTATTTGTCTCCAGAATCCAAATGAAAAAACAGATAATGATTAGTTTTTTCAGTTTTTGATTTTGTGTTTAAATGAATAATGGAAAAAAACATTTCCGTGACTTAAACTGCGATGCCGGACTTTTGCACCACATATGGACTAAACCAGGTCTAAACCAGGACTAAACCATGTCTAAACCAGGACTAAACCAGGTCTAAACCAGGTCTAAACCAGGACTAAACCAGGACTAAACCAGGACTAAACCAGGTCTAAACCAGGACTAAACCAGGACTAAACCAGGACTAAACCAGGATTAAACCAGGATTAAACCAGGACTAAACCAGGTCTAAACCAGGACTAAACTGTGTCTAAACCGTGTTTAAATCAGGAATAAACCAGGACTAAACCAGGTCTAAACCAGGTCCAAACCAGGTCTAAACCAGGACTAAACCAGGTCTAAAACCAGGACTAAACCAGGTCTAAACCAGGAATAAACCAGGTCTAAACTAGGTCCAAACCAGGTCTAAACCAGGTCTAAACCAGGTCTAAACCAGGACTAAACCAAGACTAAACCAAGACTAAACCAGGTCTAAAACTATGTCTCAAACAGGATTTAACAGGACTAAACCATGCTGTGTGGACGTGTCTCCTCCTCCTCTTCTTTCAATAATATTTTGGTTAAGTAAAGTCTGGGCTTTTTATTTTCTTTTATCAGACAAAACATCTTATGTTACAATATTCTCGTCTTTTCTGCTCTACAGAAAACCAAGTAATCCAAAGTATTCAGATTACGTTACTCACTTGAAGTAATTTAATGGATTTCGTTACAGACTACATTTTGGCGTATGTAATCTGTAATCTGTAGGAGAATACATTTTAAAAGTAACCTTCCCAACACTGACTACTATTACTACTACTACTACTACTACTACTACTACTATTACAATTCACAACAAATTAATTCAAGACAGGTCTAACATCCGTTTTCAGCCATTGTAACTTCATCATTAGATAAACAGGTCTATATCATACTAGTGCAGGCTGGATTGTGTGTGAAGTAAAACTATTGATCCAAAGAAGTTTTCTGACTGTTGTTCAATGTTCTTAACCCATTACCGGCACCCCCCACTGCTCATCTTCAGGTTTTGTCAGTGTAGTCTCCGCTTTGGGATCTGATCCGTAAAAACACACCATTCCTGGACAGTTTTTCCTCACTCTCTCCACTTTTACTTTACAATCTTTCTTCTGGGACCCCCCTATCTCCTACATCCTTACCGTCCTCCCTCGTCTCCTCTCTCCCTCCATTTCTCCAGCCTAATTCCTCTCTCCATCCCGGCGCGTTCCCTTCCATCTGCTGTCTTGCCTGCATATCCTCCATGTTTTTGTTTTTCTCTGGATTTGGCAGGCCCTATTCACAATTGGTTTGCTGCCCGCTGACCACTGTTTCAGGCTCTCTTCTATCAATTACAGCAGGAGGAGAGGCAGAGTGGAGTTAGGCCCAAACATGAGCTATAAGAAAACAGTGCGCGTATGAACCGTTTCCACTTTCTTGTTGTAAATATCAGAGTGTTGATAGTAATCACAGGGAAATATTGTAGTGTGCTGTAACAATCACCGGTAAATACAATGTTTTTTAATGGTTCACCAAATCCCAAAAATCTAAAAAGAGTATTTCATTTCAAGAGACTTTTGATGATGAAAATGCTTAAATGGTATTTTCTTACATTGTTTTTGAAGTAGGCTATTAAATTGCTTTGATCAGACAAGTATTTGTGGTTATACATTTGTGAACACACTGCAAAAAAGCTGAAGATATAAACACTTAAATCTGTCAGAAAATGACTTAAAAGCAGTGAAATTATCTTGCTGTATGAACAGTTAACATATTTAACAGAGCTGCAAAGCATCAATAAGCGCTTTTCACAACCCTGAGAGGCCAGAGTTTTGCCATTATAGTAAAGCTAACAACAATCCATCCATCCATCCATTTTCTTCCGCTTATCCGTGGTCGGTTCGCGGGGGCAGCAGTCTGAGAAGGGCCTCCCAGACTTCCCTCTCCACACACACTTCCTCCAGCTCTTCCGGGGGGATCCCGAGGCGTTCCCAGGCCAGCCGAGAGACATAGTCCCTCCAGCGTGTCCTAGGTCTTCCCCGAGGCCTCCTCCTGGTGGAATGTGCCCAGAACACCTCCCGAGGGAGGCGTCCAGGAGGCATCCGGAACAGATGCCCGAGCCACCTCAGCTGGCTCCTCTCAATGTGGAGGAGCAGCGGCTCTACTCCAAGCTGCTCCCATGTGAATGAGCTCCTCATCCTATCTCTAAGGGAGCGCCCAGCCACCCTACGGAGGAAACTCATTTCGACTGCTGGTATCCGCGATCGTGTCCTGTCGGTCATTACCCAGAGCTCATGACCATAGGTGAGGGTAGGAACGTAGACTGACCGGTAAATTGAGAGCTTCGCCTTTCAACTCGGCTCCCTTTTCACCACAACGGTCCGATACAGCGACTGCATCACCTCCGACGCTGCACCGATCCGCCTGTCAATCTCACGCTCCGTCCTCCCCTCACTGGTGAACAAGACCCCGAGATACTTGAACTCCTCCACTTGAGGCAGGGACTCTCCACCCACCCGGAGAGGGCAACAATGCACATACTAAAAGCACACTTCCTGATTCTCGGACGATAAAAACGCTTTGTTAGTGTTTATATAAACGTATGGAACAGTCTAATTCCTGTTCCTTATGATCAGCTAATGTCTTCTAGCACTCTGAGGTCGTAGGTTAGATATCTTACTGCATGGACAGATCATTTTACTTGACAAGTTATCTTACAGGGCAGCCACGGGGTCTTAAAAGGCTTAAAAAGGGCTTAAATGTCATGTCAAGTCTTAAATTATGTTGTCGAAGTCGTATTTTTTTCACAAAGGTCTTAAATTTCATTAGCCTATTTTTAGTTATGTTAAATGGAGGGAGGGAAAAAACAACAATGTGAAATCATGTAACTTTGGTTTCTGGTGCCGGCGGCAATGAGTAAACAATCAGTACAGTGGAGGAAGATGTTGGACGTATTGGTTTAATCCACAGTGGCTCTTAGATTCTAGATACGGTAGTTGGTTGGAAATTATTAGAATTGGATCTGGTGTTTATCACCTGCATAATGGGTGCGATGTTGGTCTTAATTTTCATTTAAGTGGTCTTAAAAAGGTCTTTAAAAAGTATTAAATTTGGGGTAGTCAAACCTGGGGATACTCTGTTTTAAAATAAAGTACCTCTAGACTAGAATTAAGCAGTCTCAGAACTAGTAAGTAGATAATAAATCTGAAAACAAGATGAATAACCTGATATAAGTTTTAAAATCTTAGCCAGATCAGAGAAATTTGCTGTGCACAAAATTAACATAAATATAATCATAAAAAAAAAAATTAAAAATCCAGTTTTAAGGTGCACTGCGTTCAATGGCTTGTCTCCATGGATATATTATTATCTCGCCTAAAGAACATTCCAGAGTATGGCATTAAACACATTTATCGTGCATGTTTTTCAAGATTCGTTTGGATAACCATTCTAACAAGCAGATGGCGAATCTCCAACCAAACAGTTCCACATTTAAGGAGAACCAAATGAACTGTTGTGGGCTTTACTTCAGGTTGCGTAGCTTCTAATCGCATCGAATGGTTGCCAGTGATGACTGAAAAATATAAACATTGGTCATAATTTATTTATTTATTAACCATAACGGGCGAAATGCAGTTTGACATTTTTGACATCCATTACATTTGCAGATCTTTTTTATATATATTTTGAGAAGACTATTTTAGCAAATGAACAACACAGTCTTCGTCAGAGTTGTCAAAATGAAATGGCCTCCATACTTATTAACATTAAAGGTGCTCACCCTTATGTAACGGGTAACCCTATGTCCTGTCAATCATCATATTGTTACTTCCTATGACCTCTTGTATAGCTGACATTTTATATTTTCTATTTTATTTTGACTTGTACATATACATTTATATAATTATGCCTTATTTGACACCTGTCTCTAGAATTTTTTATATTTTTTACTCTTTGTTATTATTATATTGTGATGAGTGAGCTATTGTGTCAAATAAATAATAATAAATAACAAATAATTTCCCTTGTGGATCAATAAAGTTTGTCTAAGTCTAATTTTTCTGATTGAGGTTTCGTCTGATGGTTTTCTCCATGGAGATGCTTTGCCTGAAATGTTCCATAGTTTGACGTTAAACCATTTCTATCTTCATGGAGACCAAATCAGACCAAGTTATAAGTCAGATCTGTGGAGAGGTGACCCCGCTCACAATCAGAATACCTTTTTTTCTAGGTGTTTTTGAGCAATAAAACCGCCTATAATTGAATACATGTAAAGTAGAGCTGTTTAATGTCACACTGTGGGACATTCAAGGCAGAGCAATGACATCTCCATAGAAACAAGCAGGTGTCAGACCCCCAACCAAACAGTTACATAGTGCACCTTGACGATTTCTTGTTTTCTTTTATGTATTTCACAACCGCAATCTGACCTATTTTAACTCGAGTTTATCTTCAGAAGTGCTTTTTGGTGTTCGTTTCATCCCTCTCCCCTCCGTGTGTGGCTCTCCAGTGCACAGACCTGGCCTCTGTCCCAGCCCTGTGCATATTCATCTGCTTTAGGTGATAATTCCTGTGTTCTGAGCTTGTTTGTACCCCCCATCCACCACCCCTCCACCCCTCCTTCCACCTGGGCCTGCCTTGGCTCCCTGTCAAAAAACCAACCACCCAGTCCACTGAACACACACACAAAAAAAACATGCATGTTTAATTTGGACTCTCTTCCCCTCCCTCCGTTTTCTCTCCTCTTCTCTATTTCTATCTCTCTCTGGCTTCTCCAAACCCTACATTATTGTCGCCTATTTGAAGCAAGTAAAAAAAAAGAATCATAAATATTTAAAGTGCACACAGTAACACATATGTAGTCACTTCTTCGCAGCCTAATCCTCTGTTTGGGGATTAACCCTGTAGTAGTAGTTGTAGTAGAAGTAGTAATATATGTATACTGCTTTTTGATGCATGCACCGCCCGCCCAGGTATCCAGGCTGCCGTATACCTGCCCGGAGACAGCCTCATATTTCACCCCCATGCACCAAATGTTAAAGCTTTAATTTATTCTAAAGACACTTGCGAGATGAATTTGCATCCAATAATATATGTCATGTTCTATGTAAACCCGGTGTTGAATATTTATGGGGACAATACGAGGCTGTAGTGTAGACAGTATCGTTTTTGTGGTATTTTTGTATAGTCGTAAGTTGAAGTATATTGGACACTTTTCAGCATCATAGAACAGAGTAAAATCAACATTGAATAGACTGTATTTGTCTTGGCATAACTGTATTTATCTGGGAAATGTAGTTACAACATAAATAAATGACCTCTATCAGAATCTATCAGATAACATGGCTTTAAAAATAAACTTTGTTGTTATTGTTATAGCTAAACTACTGTCTATTGTGAATGTTGTCAGCTAAAATGAAACGTTAGTTAAACATTCATATAAAATCCAGCACTCAATAGCTATGTTATAGGTGTGCTTTTTAAATTTCCAGATGAAGGGTCCAAATCTGCTTGTCTCCATGGAGAGATGTTATTGCTTTGTGTAGAACAGGGGTGTCAAGCTCAAAATCACAGAGGGCCAAAATTAAAAACTGGGACTAAGTCGTGGGTCAAACTAAATATTTATTGAAAAATTTCAACATCTGCATGTTTTCTCTTCTTTCGAGGTATGTAATATTAAACCTTTTCTTATTAAAATAAATGTTTAATAATAGTTTTGTGTAAACATTGAATCCAGAACAAGCATAATATAAAATAATAATTAAATTTTAAATAAATAATGTGTCTATAGCCTATCTGTAGCCAGCAGGCTTGACTTGTCTGGTCTAGGATCTTACACAGTACGGCATTAAACACATCTAATGTAGTAGTAAGTAAGTAAGACTTTATTTACAGAGCATCTTTCACAGATAAAAATCACAAAGTGCTTTACAGAGCGCAATAAACAACATGTACAAAAACAGATGAATTACAAACACAGTCAACCAGACCCCTTATGTTTTAAAGCAGGCCTTTGGGTCGATCAAGAGGCCCTGACCAGAGGACTGGAGGGTCTGGCCTGAGGTGTAGGAGCGCAGTAAGTCGCTGATGTACTGGGGCCTTGTCCATTTAGAGCTCTGTAAGTAACCCAAGATTTTAAAATCAACTGAATAATGTGTGTTCACTAGGAATGTAACAATAACCAAAATATCATGATAATGTGTTGTCAGAAGTCTCACAATAATATCATGGCCTGTCACAATATATCGAATCACAAGTTCCTTTACTTACTTTACTTTAGCAGCAACATCTTATAACTATCGGGAACTACATATCCCATGATTCATTTCAGTGCAGACAACATGAAGAAATATGTTTTTTACTTGCTTTCTTGGGATTATGACCATAATAATTCACAGCAAGATTTTTTTATTGTATTTTAAAAGCAAAACGTGTCCTGTCATACCATGAGATGCATATGGTGATAATATCGTACAGAGAGATTTGGATATCGTTACATCTCTAGTGTCCGCCTGTTTGCTCCTGTTAAAAACCTTGCAGTCGGGTTTTGTACAAGTTGCAGCCGCTAAAGTGTAGAAGTGAATTACAAAAATCTAAACGAGATAAAATAAAAGAGAAGAATCATCTCAAGATCAGCATTTGATAAAGTATTTGATAAATATATACAGTAGCTCTATGGAGACAAGAAAGTGTTACAGGTCAGATCTGTGTCGAGGCAGTTCTGCACAGTAAGAATGCATTAATTTTAAAGTTTCTATTTTAGTAATGATAGTAGTAACACCTTACCAAAATAGAGTTTAGTTTAAAGCATACTGTGAAATATTACAAGCAAAGCAATGACATCTCCATGACAACAAGTAGAAGTTATATAGTGCACCTTTAACTCAATACAATAACAAACAGTCGCTTTACATTGTTATCGTAATACTGTACTAAAATATGAATTCACAAGCAGCAAAATCTATGTTTCCGTTGGGGAGTGATGCTGGTTTGTGCAAACATGTCACCGGTGCCCACCCAGATGAGCCGAGGGTAATTAAATTAGCATATACATACATTATCAATCATCTTGAGCTGTAATGGGAGCACACGGTATATTCTGCTAATTGGCTAAATTACCTTGACAAATAACAAGTGTCGAAAATGTTGCTTATTAAAACGACAATTATTTCTGCTAACGACCTGCATTGATCAGACTGCTGTTGTTCTAGTTGTGGTAATTGTGTGTTTTTCCCATACATTTTTAGAATTGGGATGTTGTAATTCGATTTTTTTTTTTTTTTTTTTTTTTACTGTAGTAGTGGTAGAAGTAGTATTAGTTGGAAATAGTAATAGCAGTTTAATTGCTTGCAGTATTAAGTGAAATTTCAGTAACATAACAGCATGGCATGGTTAGTAAATTGCTCATTAATTCATATTAAAACAGCTTTATTAATGTGTATTGAGATGTTGAGAATACTTTATGTACAATAGAATCCATTGCTAATGATTAGAGTTTATTAAAAATGAGTTATTGCCTAAATAAAAATACAAAGTGTTTCTTAAATAGTGCTTTTCCAGATGCTCAAAGTCGCTTTAAAGGGACAGTCTGGAATTCTGGACCTAGGACCTCATTTCCTAGTGAGCCAAAATGTTGGAGACGCGTGGAGACACTTTTTAAAATATTCCATTCAGTCCTTGTATTTTCAGAGGTCACTGGTGCTAGGCTAGTGCATATCAATGGCCATAGTTAGCCTGCCACTAAAAACAGCCTTACCCACTCCACAAAACACCCGAAGCAAATCTATTATTACACCAGACTGTCGATGTAAATGTCTGTGTTTTTAGAATAATTTTAGAAGTAAAACCAACCTTGCATTTGAAGTATTTATGTCTGAGTAGCAGCAGTGAGTCGGCAGCGGCGGACTGATATATGAGAAAATAGTCCCTCAACATGCAACGATTCATGTGATGCAGGGTTAGTTTTATTTCAAACATTATTCTATCAACACAGTCATTCACATTGACAGTCTGGTGTAATAATAGATTTGGTTTGGGTGTTTTGTGGAGTGGGTAATGCTGTTTTTAGTGGCAGGCTAACTATGGCCATTGCCATGCACTAGCCTAGCACCAGTGACCTCTGCAAATACAAGGACTGGATGGAATATTTTAAAAAGTGTCTCCACACGTCTCCAACACTCTGGCTCACTAGGAAATGAGGTCCTATGTCCAAAATTCCGGACTGTCCCTTTAAACATTCACTCTAGTGGAAGTGGTAAGCTACTTTTGGAGCCACAGCTGCCCTGGGGTTGGCTGCCAGTCTCTGCCAATCTGATCATTGCCATCACTCCCACACACTCCACATTTATACCAGGCAATGCGGGTGAAGTGTCTTGCCTAAGGACACAATGACTGGCGCCCTACTGTGGCAGCTGATATTCACAACTTGGATTATTTCTTGTTGAATATCGGTGCCTCTGGAGTCTTGGTTCTTTTCCCCACTCATGAGTGTCTTGAGGGTCGGATACACGCCACAAGGTACTTCGTTTATCTTATCTGATTCTTCTTTTCCAGATGTAGACCATTTCATGTTCGGTTTCATGACGAGGATGGACACCAGACGCTGTTCACGTGTTTGTGTCTGTAATTGTTTTACCCATTCGTACGTCTTTGTGGCAAACTTGAATTGTCGTCATGCTTCGTGATTTTTGCTTGATTCAACATTTTACCACAAACAGTCCAGGTCGGATGCTTACGATAATGTAGCTTCTTTGCTTGATGATAATTCATGATTTTCTGCCATTGTACTTCTGTGGGAGCAAGCACATCTAGACTGTGGTGTATGAAATATTTTTCATGATATTTTTTGAAAAGAGATTTTGTGAGTGCGATTTTAGCGTTAGATTGTTTTTGATCTGGTTCGTCTTCGTAGATTTTGCCACACAGATGATCAGAGAGTTTGGTACATTTTACAAATTGTGATGACATTTTAGTTAAGTTTTATTCCACTAAGTAACCAAGAATTATACTAACAGTGGAAAGGGAAACTATAAAATTCTCAATTATGATTATGTAGAAATTCTTAAAGTAATACCATCTCAAGTTAACTGCTCAAAAGTATTCATAAATATTTCTTTAATAAAATTTCAGAATCTTGAATAAAAATACACAGAAATATTAAATTAAATCAAATATCTAATCGTGTTTTTGACATCTCCCATCCAAGTAATCCGGCCCAATCCCATATTGAAGACTAAGATCTAAGTAAGCACTTAGTATACTGTAAGTTGTAAGAGTAACGATAGAGCGCAGTATTTGAAGTATTTGCAGTATGTGATTAGCTTGTTTTTCTTCAGATCACAACATTTCCAGAGGCCGGTTCACCTGTCAGGCCCCATCTCCCTGGTTTTATGTGCACTTTGCGGGATTACAGAGTGCTTATGCTGGCGGTGCTCAGCAGTTTGAACCTGGCCCAAAACAATGGAGTCATCATCACAGTGGAGGGGGGCACTTGTTTTCTCCACCCTGACCCCTTTTCCTGACGTGTCACATTAGACCTGGACCGGGCGCGTCTCTCCTTTGCATACAAAAGGTCAGGGAGATAAATCAAAGCGCCCATCTGTGAGTCTGCCCATTCATCACCACGACGACGAGGGCAAAGCGTCGGGCGTAATCAGATTTGCTCCTAAATATAAGATGAATGGGCTTGTTAGCGCGACGGTTCTGTGGAGCAGGCGTTTCGCACAAATATAGTGTTGTGATAGGAGCTGTGTAGAGGCACGTGTCTGGTAAACTGGTTATTTAGCCTTAAAGGTGCACTGTGTAACTTTTCTGGTGGAGGGTCTGCTATCTGCTTGTCTCCACAGTGAAGTTAAACAAATATATCTTGTATTTATTCAATTACAAGTGTTTCTCTTTCTCAAAACTACTACAAAAACATGCATTTTTACTGTGAGTGGGCCCTTTTCTCCACAGATCTGACCTTGTAACTTGGCCTGGTGATGTGGCCTGCTTGACTTCATGAGATACAGTACAGGAAAAAACAACATGATGGCCCCTCTACCAGAAAAGTTACACAATACACCTTTAAAGAGGCACTATGTAACTTTCCTTTTGTTTGCCTAGAATTTTCTACATGTGGCCTTAAACTTACACTAACCCCCAGTTCACACCAAAGCGCAGCAGCACAGCACACGAACAGCAGACGCGCAGGTTTGGCTTTCCATTTTAACCAGTCTGACAATCCACACCGGCAGTGTCATACGCACGTCCAGAGACCGTCATGACGCTGACGTGCTGCTCAAGATAGGTTGGAGTTCTAATTTTGCAGCGTCAACGGAGCGTCTCCAAGGGTTTTAGCAGAGGAAAGACACTGGCGGTGTCAAAATAAACTTCTGATGCCCTTTCAAAATAAGTTAACTAAAGTCAAGACAATGAGGTAAACAAGGCGCACTGTATCCAAGGCAGAGTCCTGCACCCTAACCTCCTGCAGTCACCCGACAGTCTACATGGGCACACCTCCGAGCCAGTCCCGACAGTGAGTCCTGGTTCAGTCCTAGTTCAGTTCTGGTTTAGACCTGGTTCAGTCCTGGAATCAGTCCTTGTTTAGTCCTGGTTCAGTCCGTGGCGTGTTCGGCGGAAAAGTCCGGCATCTTCATCAATGTTTCTTCTGCCAATGCCTGTGAAGTGATGACGTATTTTTGACAGTCGAGTCGCATCTTTAAATTTTGTACTGAAGAAAGCGAAACTGTTTCATTTAATTTCATGATTGTAATTCTTGAAATTGTAACTTTTCAATTCATATTCTGATGGATGCTTCAGTTTGAATGCTTTTAATGTGTGTGTGTGATTCATCATGGGCACGACCGGGTAACGGGTGGAATGTTAACGGGTTAACAGGCAGCGTACGGGTTTCCAAAAATGGAGCCGTGCAGGACTCTACTACATACCCATGTTAAGAAAAAGAAACCAAGTACAAAATCTGATGCCATGAAAATGGTGAGAAGATGTGCAGGCTGGCATAGCAGGAGCATCTCTGACGCTCTGGTGTGAATTGAAACTTTTAAATTTACTCATGTGCACAGCTCCACCTACATTACTTGCTGCTGCAACTCCTGGTGTGAATTCAGGGTAAGAGTGCTTGTTTTTCAAGATATTTTGTTTGTAACAATTCTTTGTATTTAGTTTTGTACATTATAAAAGCACAACCACACAATCTGTCAGTCGTGCACATAAAAACAAACAAACAAAAAAACTATTACAGATCAACCTAATAGTTAGAAAATTAAGTTATAGCCATCCATACATCTTTTTTTCCCCAACCCAAATATAAATATATATATCAGCATATATACATATACATATATACACCCATAAAATATATTGAGCAGTAAAAAACAACTGTACTTGAGTAGATTCACACAGAAAAGTTCTCTCAGAGACAACCAAGTTACAGACTAGATCTGTGGAAATGTGACCCCATTCGATGTTTTTAAAGTAGCCTATCAGGTAGTCATTATCGTTTCCCCACTGGCGCACAACTCTGAGTGCACTGGGTACATGAGATTAGAAGAGATGAGGCGCCAAATTCAAGATGATTCCAAACAGCACATACGTCTGCAGTCTTCATTTTCCGGCTGATCACATTTACTTCAGTGGATTTTATCACAGTCGGTCAACAAGCTCAGTGTCGAAGTTGTCATCACATGTTTCCAAACGTCTTCCTGGTTTGTGACGTGAGTGTGAATAGAGCCTGTTGTTTTGGTTCTGCACTGAATTATATCCAGAAGCGTTTGAAGAATTATCAAAATAAAAAAAGCGCACACAATTTTTAACTATAGGACACTAACTCGCCTTTAAAGCCATTCTTATAGCCTATCCACACTCTCTTGCAAAATGTTGTAATTTTATCCCCATTGTTTTGAAAGTTTTTTAATTATAATCTTGAGTTGTGGCATGTCCTTATTTCTTAAAGAACGAAGGAAGTCCCATTACTTTTTACACTTTTAATTTCCCCCTCTAGGTTTTTGTGCACAATGTTTGTTAGCCTAGCGACACTTGCGCTTGTTAGCTAATCCGCCATGATGCAACGCGGTGTAATCCAATAGCGGGCTACAAAAGCTCACGTTGTAGCCTTTCAGGGCTTTCTTCTCGCTACCATCCCCGCTGCTACATTAATTAAAGTGCCCATATTACGCTATTTTCTGATCTATGTTATAATGTATATTAGGCTGAATTCTTCTCTCAAAGTGAAAACACTAAATCCGTGTATCATTCGTTCATTCGTTTTTCAATATAAAACCAAAAATAAGAAAACGAAAAAACAACAGTTTTCTTCGCAAAATGAAAAAACGGATAACGATTCGTTTTTTCAGTTTTCGATTTTGTGTTTAAATGACGAATGGAAAAACGGATAACGGCCGTTTCCCGTTTATGTGACTTCCGTGACTGCGATGCCGAACTTTTGCACCGCGTACGGACTGAATCAGGACTGATCCAGGTCCGAGACCAGACCGGGACCAGAGCGGGACTGAGACCGGGACAGAGCTGCTCTGGTCCTCCTCGCTCAAGAACCGCGGCTGGTTCCGAGGTGGTGCAAAGCCTCTGACTGACGCATTCACACCAATGAAAATGAATCGAACTAAGAGCTTTTGGTTCAAATGGACCAGGTCCGGGACCAGACCGGGACCAGAGCGCTACTGAGACTAGGACCAGACCGGGACCAGAGCGGGCCTGAGACCGAGACAAGACCAGGACCAGACCGGGACCAGACCGGAGGCTCAGAGCCCACGGCAGGGCCGGAGCTCGAAGCTGAGGCTCGGACCCTGTGGAGGCTCGGAGTCAAAGCTCGGAGTCCACCCTGGTCCCGGTCTGGTCCCGGTCTGGTCCCAGTCTCAGTCCCGCTCTGGTCTCGGTCTGGTCTCGGACCTGGATCCGTCCTGATTCAGTCCGTACGCGGTGTAAAAGTCCGGCATCGCAGTCACGGAAGTCACGTAAACGGGAAACGGCCGTTATCCGTTTTTTCCATTCTTCATTTAAACACAAAATCGAAAACTGAAAAAACGAATCGTTATCCGTTTTTTCATTTTGGTTTTGGAGACAAATAACGAAGAAAACTGTTGTTTTTTCGTTTTCTTATTTTTGGTTTCATATTGAAAAACGAATGAACGAATGATACACGGATTACACTAAACTCCATACACCTTCACTTGATCATTTCACCTGCTTGTTTCTATGGATACGTCATTGCTCTGCTTGGAATGTTCCACAGTATGACATTAAACAACTCTACCTTAGACTTAGACAAACTTTATTGATCCACGAGGAAAATTATTTGGACACAGTAGCTCACACATCACAAAATAATATAATAACAAAGAGTAAGAAACAGAGGTGGGACCAAGTCGTTGTTTTGAAAATTTCAAGTAAGTCTTAAGTCTTTGACCTCAAGTCTGAGTCAAGTCCCAAGTCAAATACAAAAATCCCAAGTTGAGTCTCAAAGTGACTGGAACATAAGTCCAAGTCAAGTCATTTCAAGTCTTTAAACCAAAGTACCAAATATAGCTCAGATTTTTGCAATTTATATGAATTTTAAGCTAAATTGTATGTATAAAAGTCATGGTATATTTATATATGAATATTTATATGAGAATTATAGAAATGCATTTTTTTTCTTTTTTAAATGTCTTGACAAAATCATAGTATAAATCATCATGGTCAGAACAAAAAGAATTAAGATTTAAAAGTGCTTTATAACAGTTAATTGTTCATGTAGTTTGCACTGAAGTGGAAGGATCATGTTCTTTGTAGTTCCCTCTCTTTTACTGACTTGTACCGTGTATTACTGTAGTACATTTGAGGATACAACATCACAGTACTTCAGTTACATCCAAAGTAACAAACAGAGAAGTGGGAGGGACATGTTCCAGTTTGTTCTTGTACAATTAAGCATTTATCAATTGTAAAGAGTAAAGTATTTTATAAAAACACATAGTTTTAGGAGAAGCATCAAGTCTTCTCAAGTCACAGGCCTCAGGTCCGAGTCAAGTCCCAAGTCATTGACCTTCAAGTCCAAGTCAAGTCCCAAGTCTCAAGTCCGAAAAATAGTGCCTCAAGTCTGACTCGAGTCCAAGTCACGACTTACAAGTCTCCACCTCTGGTAAAAAAATATAAATGGTAATAATAAATTCTGAATAAGTAGCAAAAAAGAGCAAGAGGCAGGTGTCAGATAAGACATATTTATATAAATGTAAATGTACAAGTCAAAATAAAATAGAAAAATAAGTAATAAATAAAATATAAAATCTCATCTATTTACAAGAGGAAGAATAGAAAGACGGTGCAACAGTGATGTGATGATTGACGGGACATAGGGTTATCCGTTACATATGTGTGACTCGTTGTACAATTGTCGGGAATATTATTATTTATGGTTTATTATTTACTTATTATTTACGGCTCAAAATATCTAGAAAAACAGGTGTTCTAACTCTGAGTGGGGTCGCCTCTCCACAGATCTGACCTGACACTTGGTCTGGTTTGGTCTCCATAAAGATAGAAAGGTTTAATGCCATACTGTGAAACATTTCAGACAAAGCAATAACATTTCCATGGAGAAAAGCATTTGAGAAAAGTTACACCATGCACCTTCATGACATCACAAGGTGGAACAGAGCATTTTGAGCTTTGGAGATGTAGACAGACTATTAATAAAGGCTGACCCAAACATGTGTGAATGAAACAAAACACAATTCTGGGCATGTTTTTGATGAGGTAACAACGTTCTAACATGGCTCAAAGCTCATAAGAGTCAATTTTGCGTAATATAAGACCTTTTAAATCTTCTTTTTCACTTTCATTGTAACCTCATAACACTAAAACCTTTATAATCAGCGCCCCTAACATCTCACATCAAGATCTGTAATTAGCGTGAATGGCTACACTTTGTCATTTTCTGCTTGTTTGATTAAAAAAACTTGCTCGAATTAAGATCGTTAGTGTTTTAACCTCTCGTCTGTCATCTCCGTCTCCTGACAAGCAAGTTCAGATGGAGGTTGCTCGCGGTGCCACACTAACCAGGATCACACTCTTCCCCCACTCGGCTAATTACCGTTAATTATTAATACTCTTTGATTCCAGATGCCCTCCCCCAACGTCAGGTGCTGAAGTGTGTTTTTACGTGTTTTTACAAATGAAAGGAGAGAACCCAAATTGATTGATACAGCTTTTTTTTTTGCTTTTTTTTTCTCTCGCCCGTACCTTGCAGCGTGAATCAAAGAGCCGCCCGGTTTAATTGAAGGCAAGAGGGTGTTTGAAAGTCAATTTGGACGCGTCGCTGAAGTTGGAGTTGAAAGAGGAAAGTTATCTGATGGAGAAGTCTGTAGAGGAGGTATCTGAACGGAGCTAGTGTGTATTGGTTTCGGATTTCAGCACTTTTTAACCTGTTTTATCAGACCGTTTTGAGCGAAAGTTGGTGAAGAGGAAACTTTGGGTAATAAGAGTTGTAACTGCTGGTTTTAAAAGGTAAACATTTTGCTTGACTTTTGTTGCCATGTCAAAAAGTTGCGTTATATTGTGTGTTTTTAGGCATTTTAGTGGCAGATATTGGGAAAATGTGGATTGTTTGATTGTTAAAAGACTCATTTTTTGCTATTTCCTTATCTATATTATAATGTTTCCTCATCACAAACATAACCTGGAGTTGCATTTTCTTTCCTTCACACATGTTTAACACACAAACCTTGCATGAGTTTTTCTCTCAAACAGGAAACACTCTTGGATGATTTCAGCCCCGGAATTGCCAGTGTCTACAGGACTAAAGGGTAGCTGGTAACTTGAAAACTATCATTTCATGACATCAGAAGGTGGAACAGAATGTTTTGAGCTTTGGAGACACAGACAGACTAATGTGAATGAAACAAAACACAGCTTCGGGTATGTTTTTGAGGAGGTAACAACATTCTAGTGTGGCTTACAGTGTTTCCACGGTCATGGAAATTCTGGATAAGTCATGGAAATTGAATATGTCATTTTTCAGGCCTGGAAAAGTCATGGAATTTTAGTATCTCTTTCACACAACTACAGTGTTCTGTTAAGTTATCATTAGGCTATTATGATTATTTCTGAACGTATGTGCCTTTTGTTTAAAAGAGATGACAATAAATGCACTGACAGTATTTTGAATGTAAAAACTATAATACCAAACCATAATGTGAGTGGAAAGGGTTAACATTTCATATTTATCCCTAAAGGTCTGATCAATTCTACACATGTAGGGTGTTGTAAAGTCATGGAAAATTCACTTTAGGTCATGAAAAAAATCATGGAAAAGTTTAGAAATTTTGTCAGTGAAAAAGAGTGGGAATCCTGGGCTTAAAGCTGAAAAGAGTCAGTTTCATATAATAGGACCTTTAATGCTAAGGGAATAGTAAAAAAATATATATATATATTGGATTTTATTAACACGTAAAACCACAGCATGTCACTTTTTAGCCAAAATATAAACAAAAATAAAAGCATGATTTTTCATTTTTTGTGTTAGGAATTAAAAAAAAAAAAAGCATGCATCCATTTTTTGGAGTGGATGCATCTCTAAAAACCTGACTCTTGACCTGCTTGTCGCTATGGGAATGTTCCTTATTTGGCTTTATAATTCCATAATAGTGCATAGAACATAACTATCTCCATGTTGAATCTTCCAAAGTATGGTTTTCACTTTCTATTTCCAATGGAATCATCCAGGTGACATGCAAGTTCCAAAAAGTTATGTGTACATTGCCTTTATTAAAGTTGTATAGAGGATTTTCCAAGGAACGAGAAATCCAGCGACTGTTTGTCCTTTTTCAAATGTTGCGCATCAAACCACCCTCCCCTACAGCTCCTACGTAGAAACGCCTTCTCCGCCTCCTCAACGCCAGAAACAGGTTTGTTTACAGCGGTTGCACATGACTTGTAAACAACTAACTACAGTGTTGGTTAGGCAAGGTGGAGAAGTGAGGAGCGGGGGGAGCGGGTGTGCGGACATTTCGTTCGCGGACGAGAAGTGAGGAGCAGGGAGAAGAGCGGAGCAGGGAGAGAGGAGAGAGGAGAGAGGAGAGGGGAGAGGAGAGGGGAGCGGTGCGCGGAGATTCCGTGCCCGTAGAAGTGAGGAGAAGGGGAAGAGCGGAACGGGCAGCGGGGACAGGAGTGAAAGGGGAGCAGAGAAGGTGCGCGGAGATTCAGTGCGAATGAACTAGCTACAACACGCAGCAGCAAGCGGACTTTTCTTTGCCTTGAAAATTACGTTTTCAGACATAGGATATCGCTTTCGTGTCCTGAAAAACGTTTGACTAGCTCTTGGAAATAAAGTACGTTTTCATAATAAGCAGAAGTACCTGTCCAGAGTAATTTGGCGACCAATGCGTCAGTCTTTAGACCCTGCGTCTGCTTCAGTCGCGCCATCGCTGGAATGAATCAAAGAATCACCTTAGTTTGGCTTCGCTGCTTTTCCCCTTGTCTTCTTCTTTCAGCGACCTCAAAAACGGACTTTCTTTTGCGGCTAACTGCTCCTGGATTCTTGTCTGCCATTGCAACAAACTTTGTGCTAACTGCGAGGAAGATATAGGTCAAAAAAAGCCGCTAAGAACTGTTGCGTGTTTGAGTAAACAGCGTCTGTGCGTCTTGCGTCTGTGGACTGCGTGACAGGCGTACGTAAACCACGTACCGGCGGCGCGCAGGCAGGTCAGTTACGCTAGAAACGTAGGGAGTTTGATTGATAGCCTGTCAGCTAACAGATAACGAGGCAATGTCGTTATCTATTGGCAAATGTTTAGCCCCACCACGTCCAGAGTTGATGAATTTTTATTCTCTTTTTTTTGGTCATCATAATTACAAGGCTACTGCACCTCTATAATGCTATCATTGACAACTTGAAACAAAAAAAACAAAAAAAAAATCCTCCATACAACCTTTAAGTCTTGAACTCAAAATACATTGCAAATACTTTTTCAAATGTAGCCTAATCCAGCCAAAGGATGATCTGAATGACTGAATGATTTGAAAATAAATTAGAGATATGATATGAGAGATGTAATAAACAAAATCATAAGACAAACAATAATAAAAATACAATGCTTTTCTGTTGTAACTTGTGGCTGACAGATAACACCCCATCCACATTTTTGTTTGATTTTATTGAATACCTAATTACTACAAAAAACAGTGGCGTTAACACCTTTCCAGTTAATTGGGAATCTGTGGAGGGAGAGGTGTGAAAAAGGTATCCTTGTTTGAGTGATTATTACGAGGATTTTAGGAAGTGAGCCCAGAGTAACTCAAGCAAAAACACAATTGTAACAGCTGACGAATGATTTCATTATTGTGTCTTCTGTGATTGAATGAGCCTCACACCAGTCTCATTTGGGTTGTCAATTTCTAGGAGTAAAAATAGTTGGAAATAAACTTTAAAGGACTACCAATGTTTTTTTTTTGTTGTTTTTTATTGTTATAAAGTCTGTGCTTTACAGCCACAGTATATAACTTTTTTTTAGCAAGAACAATGGATGAACTTTGTATTTCCATGGAATTATGCAAGTGATGTGCCACCTCCAGAAAGTGACATACTGTATCTTTAATTTGATTATGCATAAAAAATATAATAATCAAATAATTAAAATAAAAACACAACATAATAATAAATCATAATTCACACACATAGTCAAATATTTTCTCAAATTAAAGCACTGCTATTGTTTTTTTTTTCTGTTAAAGATTTGCTTTTTTTTTTTTTTTTCTTCAAAAGGAATAGAATAAAAGCATGATTTTAGAACAAGCTCAGACCATAGCTTAAAGAAGTCTGTTTTTGCATTCTACCTCCAAATTGCCCAGCTAGTTATTATATAAAAGGTTTAATTAACTGGTTACCTCAGTGGCAGACAAATTATCAAATGAGCAGAGGAGCTTTGGGGCGCGGAGGTGGCGTTGGCACAAGGTCAAAGTGCGTTTCCGGGGCGACCCTGAGAACGCGGCCGTCACATGAGATGACAGTCAGATCTTGAAGGTGAGCAGAGAGAAGAAGGAGGAGGGGAGGGGGGGTTCATGTATGAGACATTAATCAGATGTGAAGTGTGCAGGGTTATGGCCTATTCACTGGGCGCTGGAGTCTGCAGAGGCCCACAGACGTACAGACTGATGACCGCCATAACTGTGCATTTGTGTCTGTGGAGATCCTCAGGGTTGACCCATATGACACAGACTGTGTGTGCATGTCCAACCCTAGACCTGCACCATTTAGCAGACTGTTGAGTGAACTCCTTCAGTCTTTCATAATTCTGTTTACAGTGAGAATGCATGTTTTTAAGCAATAAAAACACCTTATTAATTGAATACAGGCTTTAATGCAAGATAGATACAGTTTAATACCAGTGGACTACAGAGGGGTTTGGCAGAATTACAAATAAAATAATGTCATTCTTTATCATTTTTTTATGATCTCCACCCTTGTCACCAGTGTTGATAAGTGAGGCCTTTGTGTTTAGCGCTGCAGCATTTTTTGGATCTCTTCGGACGTACAAGGGTACAGCAGTTTGAGGCAGTAGCGTTGGGCCGGCACTTGACCTGACCCTCACTTGCGCATAGCCCCTTGTCCTGGGTTTTCTCCAGGACTTTATCCTGGACCTTCAGGTGGACTTTCTCCTGGGCCATGTCCACCTCCATCTTGTCATGAACTTTTTCCATTTCCACCTTGTCCAGCATTTGGTGCTGGATCTCTTCTTTCAGGCCATCCTACTTCAAGACTTTAGACTTTGTCCTGAACATGAAACTGGCACTGGACATTGTCTTGAGATTTGTCTAGATTCATCTGAACCTCCTGCTAGACTGTTTGTGGGGCTTGAACCGGGACCTGTTACAGGAATGAGGTCTAGGTCAGGATCATGTCCTAGGTCTTGTCTTCAGATTGGTCCCGGTCTTGGTGCAGGACAGGCAGATGAATTTCAGTCTGTCTTCGCAGAAATACAGACTATTTTGTTTTTGGAAAACATAATGAAAATATCGCTTTGTGTGGATTTAGCAGAAGTTTGATTTCTTATGTAGTTCTGCTGCAGTTTTGCTTCAACCAATCAGATTCAAATATTTGACTTGACATTCCAGGTTTTTGTGATCACTTTCAGCGAGAGCCGCTCCACATTGATAAATGTGCAGAACTCAATTCAAAGTGCTGCACATATCAGTCTGGTGTGAGCCAAGTGAGGGACCCACAGCTCCACATTTGTTCTCACTATGGACCACTCCAAACACCCCCTGCACCTATCGCTCCGCCGTCCTCCCCTTTACTCAGTGGAATAGACTCATCACCCGCCGCAGCAAAACAAAATCAATCCTCCGGGCTGCACTTTTGATATGTAAGGATGGGCCCGTTCACTCTTCTGAGATCTTGTTATGTGGCACGTCAGCCCTGTGCCTCCATCTGTCAAAGTGGGATTTCTTCACCTCCAAAATAATGATCCTTTTCTACACCGCCGAGACCCAAGCTAAAGTATGTGCTTATTTAGGATGGCTTTGCACTGTGGTAGGTGCGACTGGGCCCTGAGCAGCCATGGCGGAGGGGGAGGAGGGGGTTAGGAGCGGGACACACAAACAAGCGCAGTATCAAGAGGTGCCAGTGCCCGCCATGTGTGAGAGCAACGCCGTGGTTATTGTCTGCGGATTTTCACCAATGATAGATGTCATAAAAATATATACCTTCTGCTGGTGGTGTGGGGTGCACAGAAGCCGGGGAGATTGGAGGCAGGAGACATGATTTAAGGAGGTAAGTGATGGTGTGAATAAGGCTGTCAGGCCCCAGGAAGTTCAGCCTGTGCACAATAGGAGATGTTTATAATGGGGTTTGAGTACTTGAACTTTTGGCTTTATTTGAATGTACGATGTAAAAGACTGGAGGGATGTTATCTCAACAATAACTTTTAATATTATTGTGAAATTGTTGCCATATAAAAGAAGAATTATGCTTTTTCTCAGAGATTAAAATGGCCCATATTACACTGTTTTCTGATCTGTTATAATGTTGTTTCCTCTTCACAAACTGGCCTGGAGTTCTGTTTTGTTTCATTCACACACATGTTTAACACACAAACCCTGCATCTTTAGGCTGAGTACTTCTCTCAAACAGAAAACACACTGTTCCACCTTGTGATGTCATGTGGTAATACATGAAGTGCTCCACTGTATTTTTAAAAGCCACACATCTTTACTAGAATCATTTGGATAATTTCAGCCCTTGAATTGCCCATAATCTGTGTATCATTCGTTCATTTGTTTTTCACAATAAAACCAAAAATAAGAAAATGAAAAAACAACTATTTTCGTTATTTATCTCCAAAACCAAAATGAAAACATGGATAACGATTCATTTTTTGTCAGCTTTTGATTTTGTGTTTAAATGTATAATGGAAAAAAATGGAAAATGGCAGTTCCCCGTTTCTGTGACTTAAACTGCAATGCCGGACTATTGTGCCACATACAGACGAAACCAGGAATAAACTAGGTCTAAACCAGGACTACACCAGGTCTAAACCAGGACTGAACCAGGACTGTACCAGGTCTAAACCAGGACTACACCAGAACTGAGTGTCTGGACAGGCCCTTAGGTGTGTTTTGGTTTTACTTTTGAAAACCAAATGAACGAATTATAAAAGGATTGCCCATCTCTGCTGAACTAGAGGTAAAACGTAGCTGTTAACTTGAAAACTATCCCTTTATGACATCACAAGGTGGAACAGAGCATTTTGAGCTATGGAGATATAGACAGACTAATAATAAAGGATTACTCAAACATGTGTGAATGAAACAAAACACAACTCCAGGTTTGTTTTAGATGAGGTAACATTCTAACATGGCTTAAAACTGTAGATCAGATGAGAAAATAAAAGCAAGAGAGACACCAAAATGTTTTTATCCGATCTGAAAATACCAAAGCAGTTACAATAATATGCTAGTTTATATATCTGTAATAATACTATAGTTATTATGGTTGTGCTTGTTTGTGCTGATTATGGGTCATTTGTATCTGGGGAGCACTGGCATGTTCTTAAAGTAAACATCAAAGTGAGTGGTGCAGTCGTGAAGAAGAGTAGATCCTGTATGTTGGATGAGTACAATTATCCCAGCTCCTTCAGCCTCCTTCATCCTCCTTGTACATGAGAGAAAAGGCTGGAAAAGCAATTTAATTATTCCTTAAAATGAGAACATGGGTAAACAAGATGATTATATTTGAAAGCATTGCCAGTGTAGACACAATAGATCAGGTCTGTGATGTGAGGAATCTTTTTTTTTTTCGTAAACAAAATCATCATTGTCCACATTTATATCAATAGCTGTGTCCAGAATCATGCAAAACTAGGAGCTTTGCTGTAATTTGATGATACAGTATTGATATCATGGACTGCTGTATCGGCAAGAGTAGTTTTTATATATTGTACCGAATTATTTTTTCCCGGACAAGCCCCCAAAATATGTTACGACCTGGGTGGATCAAACATATTAAAGAGGACACAAGAGGCGAAAAGGTTACACAAGTAAAAGTTGTTTTTAGTGTTTTAAAGTAAATTAAAATTAACTTAAAAAAAACAACTTTTACTTTTGTAACCCTTTTTGGCTCCTGTGTCCTCTTTAATATGTTTGATCCACCCGGGTCGTAACAGGCAGTGCTACAATTTTTTGCTTGTTTAGAGGAAAGAAACTTGTTTATGCATTACATTTGACATATTCACTATATTGATTATTGAAATAGATACTTTATTGAGCATGTATGAATGAAACAAAACAATGAAACAAACATCACAACCATGTATTAATACACAGACTGTCTGTCCTTTTGTACAAGTAAATGTTGAGTTCTTATAAGCACTAGGGGTGTAACAGTACACAGAAATCACTGTTCAGTACGTACCTTGGTTTTGAGGTCACGGGTCTGTTCATTTTCGGTCCAGTGTGGGTACAAAATGAAAAAACATTTGCTTGTTGTTTATTTGTGTGTTTACTAAACCAACTTAAACCAATTTGTTTTAACATTATACAAACAAAAAATAAAATAAATGCAAAGCGCTGCTTGGTAATACTAATAACTTAAATAAAATATTCTCAAATAAGCAATAAATGAATGAAATAACCTTGTAAACAGTAAACAGTAAACGCAGCACTAACAGTTCCAGGATGAAATTTTACTCAATCTTCATATTTTTGGCCCGAAAAACCAACTTGTCCACATTGTCTGCAGTAAGTGCTGATCTGCTGCAGTTACAATGTCCCCAGTGGTTGAAAATACCCGAAAGGCGAAAATGAGGACAATGGCGCGACAACCATAGTTTGGCGAGGATTCAGACACGTGGTTCAGAGGGACGTAGTCAAGGTGAGGGGCAATTGTTGTCAAGGCTGAATATTAAAGAGCCGAGCCTTCCGTGTAGCTGCACATGTATCATCACGTTAAACTATAAGATATATCGATAGTTCAATTTTTTTGCACACCCTCAACTGTGAAACATTCCAGACAAAACAATAACATCTCCACGAAGAAAAGCATGTGATGGACCCTCCACCAGAAAAGGTACACAATGCACCGTTAACATGCTTGTCCAGCTTGTCTGACCAATGCTGTTCTAGTCTTGCCTTCATGGACACTGCTGTTGAGTGGACAGTGGACAGCAGTGCTAATACAGATCCTGCCAACACTGTCAGACTGTCAACCTTTTAAGCCGCACCGTCTTTTGAGATTGTTCCAGTGTGTTCCCAAGACGCAACCTTAAGCCCATCTTAAACAATCAGAGCAGGGCATGCTGGGAAGGCTGCGCGGTAGCCTAGCAGGTATCCAAATGCATAGAAGCAAGTGCAAAAGGCCAGAGGAGGATATAAGTGTAGTCCCGTCAATACAGAGTCAACAGCAATTTGTGGTTTGTGAGCAAAAAGCAAAAATGTTGACATAGCCAGAGGTGGTGCAAGACCTAATACAGTGTAGAAGATTGAATAATTATCGTCTGACCTGTTTAAGTTGCTGCATTTAGGATTATTTAGCTTCTGACTTCTGAAAACCTTATATTTATTTATTGCACTACACAAGGGAAGGGCCCATCAGCTGCTATTCTCCATGGAAATACTAATACCTTAAATGTTCCACCGTATGGCATTTTCGGATCAATGTTATTATGCAGGGAGTTCTGTTTTGTTTCATTCACACATGTTTAAAGGGACAGTCCGGAATATTGAACATAGGACCTCATTTCCTAGTGAGCCAGACGTGTGGAGACACTTTTTAAAATATTCCATCCAGTCCTTGTATTTGCAGAGGTCGCTGGTGCTAGGCTAGTGCATGTCAATGGCCATAGTTATCCTGCCACTAAAAACAGTCTTACCCACTCCACAAAACACCTGAAGCAAATTTATTATTACGCCAGACTGTCGATGTAAATGTCTGTGTCGATTAATAATTTTAGAAGTAAAACCAACCTTGCATTTGAAGGATTTATGTCTGAGCAGCAGTGAGTTGTACAGTGGCGGACTGATATATGAGAAAATAGTCCCACAACATGTGACGATTCATGCGATGCAAGGTTAGTTTTATTTCAAACATTATTCTATCAACACAGACATTTACATCGACAGTCTGGTGTAATAACAGATTTGCTTCGGGTGTTTTGTGGAGTGGGTAAGACTGTTTTTAGTGGCAGGATAACTATGGCCATTGACATGCACTAGCCTAGCACCAGCGACCTCTGCAAATACAAGGACTGGATGGAATATTTAAAAAAGTGTCTCCAAACGTCTCCAACACTCTGGCTCACTAGGAAATGAGGCCCTATGTCCAAAATTCCAGACTGTCCCTTTAACACACAAATCCTGCATGTTTAGGATGTGTTCTTGTCTCAAACAGAAAACACTGTTCCACCTTGTGCTGTCATGTGGTAATACAGAAAGTGCTCCACTGTGTTTTTAAACTCCACGCACCTTCACTAGAATCATTGGATAATTTCAGCTCTGGAATTGCCAATCTCTGAACTAAAGGTAACTTGAAAACTACCACTACATGACATCACAAGGTGGAACAGAGCATTTTGAGCTTTGGAGATGCAGACAGACTGGTAATAAAAGGTTACGCAAACATGTGTGAATGAAACAAAACACAACTCTGGGCATGTTTTTGATGAGGTAACAACGTTCTAACATGGCTTAAATCACACAAGACTCAATTTTGTGTCATGTAGGACCTTTAATTTATCCAGTTTATCCAGATTTATATTCTCTAAAGCTCCACATCCACTTTGAACAGAATCCTACTTTTTAGAAATGCATCATAAATCTAAACGCAATCTCCTTTATATTTTGTTTCCCCAAAAAACATGCAGCCATAGTCCTAATGTAGATTGACTTTGGTCCTTTTCTAATCCAGGTTTAGGTGCTGGTCCAGTCCGGGTGTTGATATCTTAGTTCAGGTTTTGATGTGGTTTCTGCGAGTTCAAATGCTAAGAGTAATCCTTATTTATGATTTCATGAACAGCACTTTGCCATATATCTCTTTAACTAACCTCCACCTCATAACCCATAAGTACAGTCAAGTGTGAACCCCGGTAAACTGTGCAGTGTAGTCCGCGGTATCACAGGCGCTGTATATAAAAATAGACTCCTCTTCAGATCATCAGAGCGTTCACTGTGCTCATGTTACTCCCTGCTTTGTCCTTTTAAAAGGGAATTAAGGTGATGATTAGGCTTCATTAAAGAGGTAAATAAAGATGAGTGCAGCGTGGCCCCGAGCGCTGGTGCTGCTGCTAATTAGCCCGGCGTGTGGGTTTGATGTGGAGGGAGGGGGGGCAGTCACGTGACCCGCACACTGTAAAAAAGGGAAATGGGAGATAAGATGATTTGAAATTTGTATTATTTTGATCAGAGGAGGTTTTTGACTTCAAATTATTAACCACTACACCACTTAAAATAGTTGGTTTTCCAAGTGCTGCTACACCAAGAACTGGACTAGAGAGTCTAAAATGAAATTGTATAGGGTCAAATATGGACTAAATAATGACTTAACTTGGTATAAACCTGGGTGGAAGTTATAGGGCTTAACTCAATTTATTATGTGCTGGACTAAAACATGAATGTAAAATATTCTCGTTAAAATGATTGAACGTAGAAGTCCACTTACAGCCGTTTGAGAACCACTGACTTAAGGGATTTTTTTCCCCCCAAATTTACTTTTTAATGGAAAAAGCAGATTACACCTTGCAATGTGTAAAATTAAATCACACGTTCCTGCTTTTACATAAAAAAAATATATATATATACAAACTAGGAACAGGTTGGGGAGCCAGGGAACCTCTTTCACAAATGAACAGAACTTTGCAAATATGAAGTAGTTTTATATGAAGTCTGATCTCACCGATTTCACATACTCTGTCCATTTAGACCACATCTTGTAAAATAAGTCCAGCTGCAGTTTCAGTAAAAATGAAACCTTTTCCATCGTGTAGATCTCTTGCACAATATCAATTAAGTTCTCAATTGTTGGTCGCTCAGGTTTAAACCACTTCCTTGTTATTGGATTTATGGGATTTGAGTTGTTTTATTTGTCATGATATTTGACATTCAAATATTATGTAAGTGCGCTTTATACCAAAATAACCAAAAAAGGTGATGTTTTAACTGTATAAAAAGAGAATATTTCTCAAATATTAATGAAAACATTGCAAAAAAAGTAATAGGTCCAGTGATGGTTTATGGGCTGAAAATTTACGTAGCTGAAGTCTGTAATGCTACAAAACTCACCAAATGCGAGCGGAGTATTTTTGAAGGCTGAGAGAACACGAGTTTGGATTAATGAATTCATTAAACAAGCATGAATGAAACAAAAAGGTATGTTTTTGTTAAGGGGACAACAGTATAACATGATTAAAAGTTCAAAAACCGTTAAAATAAAACATCGCCCTACTACATACATACATCGCCAGAACAATAAACAGTAAATAACCATCATTCATTCAAGTCATTTTAACCCATAATATTCCTTTTTTTGCAGTGTTGTCAGGTGACCCCCCTCCCTCCCCCTCCCCCCCGCGCTCACGCTGGGGCTCGCTGCGTGTTTGTTGGGTTTGCTAAGTCAAGGTCTCCTCATTCATTTTAATGACGCCTCCTCTGCCGCGGCTGGATGTAGAAAATTAATTGATATTCGTAACAAGCAGACACCTTCTGGCTGATTAATCAAAGTGTCAGTATCTCGCTGCCATAAAAATGTACTTTACAGGATCATTCGTTTTCTAATATCCTCCAGTCATCCACAGCGCCCTCAACTTAAAATACTTGACATTTAGCCCTTCAGGATACACAGAACTGACTGAGAGAGTTGATACTGTGCAGGTAGTGAAACAATAACAAGTATGTAATTATGTTATTCGTTTATTTTATCCGTGGGTTTCAGTTTCGTGTAATATAGTGCCATTCTGAGTAAGGTTGACGATCCAAAAAAATGATAATATTTTGGTTAGAAATGGTCAGAATTGGGTCAAAATGGTTAGTACAGGTAGGGCAATGACAATTAAGAAAGATTAAAAGTTCACTATTAAACTTTTTTGGTGAAAGGTCCGCAATTCTTGTCTCCATGGAGATGTTATTGTGCTGCCTGGGATGTTCCACAGTATGACATTAAACATATTGTGCATTTATTGTATTACAGGTGTGTTATATCTTGTATTTTTACTGTGATCTGATCTATACCTTGGTTTTAAAGAACAATATAGCCAAAGACACAATATTTCCATGGAGACAAGCAGTAGGAGGCCCTCATCCAGGCTGTATAAGAGTCAGGTTTGTGGAGATGCAAGCCCACACACACAGCACAGTAATGTTTTTCAGTGCAATAAAAGCATTTTGTTAATAGTTTTCGCTAAAAAGTTACACCATGGGATTTTAAAGAAAGCGATAATAAACCATGACAACAGCGTTTGTGTTCTATCTATCCACTCTGTGCTAATTTCAGCTATATCCTTGTTACAATTTGATGACATATCTGTTTTTCTGGCTCACCTAAACCACATGTTGTATTGTGTGTCCGCTACAAGTGCAAGTGACACAAGTACCAGCGCTCAGATGTGAGACGCCCACCACTCAATCATTTAGAGGCCGATCAATACGTGTCAGACTCACTGTTCTACTGTAAACCAGGGCCAGCCAGGCAGAAGGAGCCGTGTGAGGGAACATGCCAACGCTTCAGTGAGTCACCACAGCTCAGAAAAGAGACAGTGTAGCAGACGTGGATGGTAAAGCACACATTATTAGATATAAGGATATTTAAAGGGTCTATATTACACAAAATGGATTCTTGTGAGCTTTAAAGCATGTTACAATGATGTTCTCTCTTCAAAAACAAGCCATGAATCAGTAGTTTTTAAGTTGTTTGGTAAATAATTCCAGGGCTGAAATGATCCAAATTATTCTAGTGAAGGTGTGTGGAGTTTAAAAACACAGTGAAGCACTTACTGTATTACTTTATTTTTCGGACTATAAGACGCACCAGATTATAAGGTGCAATATCAATAATGTTGAATTCTCTTGTCTATTTTCATACATAAGGCTCACCGGATTATAAGGTGCGTTAAAGGTTGTATAGAGGATTTTTTTAAGGAAAGAGAAATACAGCGACAGTCCTTTTTCAAATGTTGTCCATGCGAAATAGAAATAATTTACCGACCGATGCATCAGTTTTTAGACATTTCGTTTGCGCCCGCAATCGCTGGAAGGAATCTCCAAGAATCACCTCAATTTGGCTTTGCTCCTTTTCCCCTTCTCTTCTTCTTTCAGCGGCCTCAAAAATTTACTTTCTTTTGTGGTGAACTGGTCGTGGATTCTCGACGACCATCGCAACAAACTTTGTGCGAATTGCAAGGAAGCTACAGTTTTAAAAAGCCTCTAAGAATCGCTGCATAAACCACATAATCCCCTCATGCTGGCGAGTCAGTTACACTAGAAACATAGGGAGTTTGATTAACAACTTAACAGCCAATAGAAAATGAGGCAGCCTCGTTGTCTATTGGCTGATGTTTATCTGGCTTCACTACGTCCACAGTTGATAGATTTTCATACTTTTTTTTTTTTTTTGGTCATCATAATTACAAGGCCTCTGTAATGGTATTTTAAACTTTCATTGACAATTTGAAAAAAAAAAAAAAAATCCTCCATACAACCTTTAAGCAAAACAAACGGACGACACTTGAGACTGATCCCTTAGCCCAGACGTCCACGATCCATTGGCAGATCATGGTGTAATTCGCCCAGCGTTGCCTCCCTGTCTTGGTGAATGTGTATTATGAATGTGAATGTGTGAATGTTTTTTTTTTTTTTTCTTATGAGGAGGACTCAAATATACATTGAGTAATAATGTGTTTGATGCAGCTTTGTGCACATTTGTTTATGTTTTACAGAAATATATTTTTAAAACCACATGGCTAATTTGCATGAACTATAAGAAAAAAAAACACAGCTCGCTCCTTGTGCACTGATGTGGTCAGCTTCTGTCAGACTAAAGAACATGACTTAATAGAATATATGTGTTCTTTCTGTGACCAACCAGGCATTGAGATGATGCAGAACTATACTTCGCCTTTTGCTCTGCGTGGCTCCTGACGACAGTAGCTGTAATGCTCCGAGAATCCATCAAGCGGTGTGGCTTCGTAGCTTATCAAAGTCATACTAAAAACATTTAGATAGATTTTTGAGCGCCAGGTACCTCATAAAATCGGTTTGAGATCAGTAAGCAGAACCTGAATTAATACATAAGGCTCATTGTAGGTTTTTGACAAAATTAAAGGATTTTAATTGCACCTTATAGTCCAAAAAATTCGGTACTACATCACAGGATAGAAGAGAGCATTTTTTATTTGAGAGAAGAACTCAGCCAAAATATGCAGGATGTGTGAATGAAACAAACTACAACTCCAAGTATGTTTGTGATGAGGAAACAACACATAACATATATGAATTACCCTGAACCTAGAGAAAAAAAAATCCATTTACTGAAACAAAAAAATGTAAAATAATCTTTGAACTGCTCAAACAAAACCATCAACCCCAATTTTCATTTTTGACCAAGGCTAACTGTTTTCAGATTAGGCTAAAGACAACTAAATGCTGTGAATGACTTGTGCCTACTTTACATCTCTTCCTTCCAGTCTTTCCTTATAGCCAGTCAAAGTTCTTTGCACACTCGCGCAGTTGATAAGAGTTCAACAGTTTGTAATTTGCAGCCGCAGTATCAGACATAAGCCAGTCAAACGGATGCTCGGTCTGTCTGGGGGGCAGTGTTGTCGACGGTACATCCTGCGGCCCACTCACTGTCTGTGTGGATCCTATACGACGGCCATATCGCGTATGAAAACTCAACATGTCTCCGAGCCTCAGAGTAGCACCCGCATTTAAGCCCTAATGTACCACAACACATCCTCCCACTCGCTCACACTCAAGTCAACTGCTCATGAACAACTCCATAAGGGAAGATTGTTGTATTGTATTAGCTCCTGTCAGTGTTAAACAGCTGCTGTGTAGTCGATAACTTTACTTTATATTACTTTTTATATTCATTATAACAGCTACGCCAGGGAGGATAGAGAAAATACAAAGAACAATGACATTTTTATTTTTATCTATTTTGTAATTTGTTCTAAGGACAGGAAAGTGAGATTATCCATCCCTAGGGAGAAATGGTACCTTCCACTACTTTGTTAATCCTGATTATCTACATTTGACCCATCCTTCAGTGATGCTTTCAAAAGGAACCCATCTCCAAATTTTCAGCTGTATTCTTGGTCAGAACTAGGATAGACAGAGGATCTGAACTATTGTGCATGTTTTGGAATGAGTGAATGGGTCAGAGCTGAGTGCACAGAGGAAATCCACACAGACACAGGGAGAAACACGCAAAAATCTGCACAAAATGGCCTGAGCTGTCCAGCAAGCAAACAAGAACTTGCTAGCATAGACTGTATATATAAATGGACACAGCTAACCTGCTACCTGCCACGTTCCAAATAGGAAGTTCGCATGGGGGCAGTTCCGGCTCCTTTTGACCCTGGCTGCAATTAACTTACATTGGAATATTGTGACCTCGTTTTGTAACCGCTGCAGTGAGCCTCGCCATTTTGGTCTTAAAATGTTCATATTAACCTGCTCTACATGATCCTGGTGTTTTTATTTTGCTATTTTTTCTGTTAATAAAATCCTAATATAAAGCTTGGCTCCAAATTCCGTGGTCCTTCGCCTATTCCGACATCCCTTATTATGACAAGCCTCTATTTAGATGTGCCGGTTTTCTGACATTTTAGTATCGGTATTCCAACACGTCATATATGGTGTTCTCCGCAGATTGCCTACATGATGAAATGAATGAAGCACAAAGGCCTATGCAGCCTCCGTTTTAGATTAGATATTTTCCCGAAGGCTGGTCTACGCTCTTTTTTCAAAACATGAATGTTTCCCACAGCAACCAGTTAGGACAGTGGTCCCCCACCTTTTTGCACCACGAACCGGGTTTATGTCCGACAATATTTTCACTGACTGGCGGCGTATCGGAGCAGGCACAGTGTACGGGAGGAGACGCGGCATGGTTTAGTTCTAGTTAAATCCTGTTTTAGTCCTGGTTTAGTCCTGGTTTTAGATCTGGTTTAGTCCTGGTCTGCACGGCGTATGGGAGGGGGGTTCACACTTTTGTGGCCAAGTACCGAACAACCCACAGCCTGGTACTGGTCCATGGCCCAGTGGTTGGGGACCCCTGAGTTAGAACATTTTCCCATTGTCTGATATCCTATGTGGGTGAAGTATTCTCTCATCAAGAGCTTTGCACCGGCCCAAGCATCGTATGATATATGGGAGCGCAAAGTATAATAGGCTATGACATTAATATTATTCATGTCGGAAAAGCAAAATGAAAAATAGTAAAGTGCCGCTAAATGTCGAAGTAGTGGGACGCTTGAAAAATAATGTTTCTGCCGCTACTCTGACAATTAAACGTCCATGTCTAAATAGCGGCATGTCGGAATAGCAGTGTGTAACCCATCGAGTTCCCATACATGCCACTGACTCACAAACCCATTTTTATTGTTTTTCTTTTGGGACTCGCTGCAAATAGAACACCGACTGACCTCTGTTACGCCGCTTGTGCTACAAAAACGCACCACTTTACATACATTTGCTTCACACCATTAGCTCCACTTCCAAACTGCTAATCCTCCCTTTTAGCTCGTGCCTCTTGCTACAGTTTAAAGAGCAATATTTACCAAAGCAATCCTCTGTAAATCCTTGGCTCGGGGCAAGAACGGGGCAGGTTTGTCACCATATGGCACTGTGCAGACTGCGCCCCCCCCAGGCACGCACCTCAACTGCACCCTCTGCTCCTCACTCATTTCCATGCGCAGTGAAATTAGGCCTTGGTTTTATGTACAAAATCTGCTTCTTGTGAAAAATTAATAAGCTTCAATATGTTGAAACTGGGGGAGCGCCATATTTATTTCATGCTATCATGCCCTCGGAAACAAATACAACTTTATGCTGCGGATGAAAAATTTAGATCAGCTCTGTAAAATAAATAAGACCAGTATACATATTTACAAGAGACATGGTGTGATTTTTGAAAATAAATGAGGGACCGTCTTGCAGAAAGCGTTGTACAATGAGGCAAAAAAGGGCTATGGGGAGATTTGGGTGAAATAATGTATGAGTTTAAATACATTATTAATTCAGCGCTGCTTAAACTATTTATCTAAAATGAATGCACAGTGGATTGGTTCGCATAGCTCAGCATTTAGACCTGTTTTAGAATCAGGAACTATACGCTAACCCGGGCAGCCGGTTCGTGTCAATACCAGAACATGATGTTGCAGCAGATTTAAGCCGATGCGTCGAAGAATTTATCATGAATTTTGATAGGCTGTTGTTCCTAGCGACACCCTTTGACCCCACCGCGTCCGCATTAGGAATATTTGCTGCGTTTAGCGTTAATATTTCAGCGCGGCTTTTATGCGAGTCAGCATGCAAAGGAGCGAGGGAGAGGGGGTTTGATGGGTCTTGAAGGCTTGTTTGAATCTAATTGAATTTAATCAGGTCAGATAAGATTATGATGAAGAGGGGAAAAAGTAGGCCAGTGCTATGTTTACAAAATGCAACAGAAATAAAGTGATCTATAATACTAAATGATTAAAACCATTAGAACAATAAAAAAAAAAAAATCATGAAAGGTGGACTGACACTAATAATTACTACTAAAGGTCCTATATTGTACAAAATTGACTATTGTGACCTTTAAGACATGTTAGAATCTTGTTACCTCATCAAAAACATACCTGGAGTTTATTTATCCTTAATTGGAAGTAATTATTATTATTATTATTTTTTTTATTTAAACAAGGACAGTGCACAGAAAACATCAAACTCCGAGAGAAAAGATGCTCTGTGCCAGATTTAGGTACAAGCTGCTTTCCATTTGCAGTCCTTGGGCAGGTACAAAATACCTATAAATACAATAATTCATCATTAACCATTAACGGTGTCTCCTTAAAATAACCAATATCCAGTTCATCATTAAAGCCTTCATAATTAATTCATTCTAATTATTGTTCTTAATTATTAGTCTGTTTACATCATTAAAGCTCAAAATGCTCTATAGTTTTCAAGTTAACAGCTACATTTTACCTTTAGTTCAGTAGAGTTGGACAATTCCAGGTCTGAAATCATCCAGATGATTACAGCGAAGGTGAATGAAATTTATAAACACAGTGGAGCACATGACATCACAAGGTTTAGTGTTTTGTTGGAGAGAATAGAGAGCCTAAATATGCAGGGTTTATGTGTTAAATGTGCGTGAATGAAACAATACATGTTTTTGATGTGGAAACATTTTAACATAGATTAGAAAATAGCACAATAGAGGTCCATTAAGGTAAAGCCCCAGTATTCAACATTTCAGACAAAATAAATAATGTTTTGTTTTTTTTTCACTTTGGTTGTGTTTATGTCATTGAAAGCATGTGTGCTACTCTGAGGCTTGTATCTCCACAAATCTGGCTCTTACTTGGGCTCCTCTAACTTATTTCCTTGGAAATGTTGTAATGGTCAAATTTTTTCTATAGTGCTTTTCCACCTTGAAGACTTTACAACAAGGAAGGCAAGGTGGGTTAAGTGTCTTGCCCAAGGACACAACAACAGCATTCATTTGTGAGATCTGGAATCACACCAGGATCTGACCGCTCAGCTTTTATGTCGAGAGTGGGATTTGAACTGCCAACCTTCAGATCAGTGGACAAACGCTCTACTAATTGAGCTACTTCCGCCTAATCTTTCACGGTATGGCATAAAATGTATCTAAGGCTATGTTCAGACTGCAGGGCTTCATGCTCAATTCAGATTTTTTTGTGAAATCAGATTTTTTGCAAAGTTGTTCACAGTTCCAATTAAATGTGACTTGTATGTGATCTCCAGTGTGAATTTTAAACGTCCCACATGCACATTGGAGGACACGACTACATCACACGCAGCAAGTGTGCTCAGTGTTTACGAAAGTAGCCTAAACGCTGGGCTTGTCTCCTAATACACAGTTCAGTTCTTCATAAAATGGACATGTTACACGTCCACGGCCGCTTCGTTTGTTTGAGTCTTTAGCCTCCTTGTATTTGGCTCACAGGCTCTTTATTTTTTGTTGACATTGGAGCCAGGACTTGAACATTTCTTTGGCAATCATCTCAAAAACTGCCTGGTTCAGATAAGACTCCTCCAATTTGGCCTGAATACAGCGATCCCTCTAAATATTAATAAACTCGCTAACCTTGCTTTCCCTTCATTGACGAGACTCCGAGTCTGACGTGTAGGTGGCATGAATGTGACCTGGCCGTTCAGACTGAAGTCGCATGTCAAAAGAACGGTTTTAGGAGCACATATCCAAGTGGCCTGGGTCGCATTTGAAAAAATTTGATCTGTGTCGTTCAGACCGTCATTAAAAGATCAGATACAGGTTGCATAGACGCAAAACAATCGGATTTGGGTCACTTCATGCTGCAGTCTGAACGCAGCTTAAGTATGGTGACTTGTTATCTACAGAAAGTTACATAGTTTTGCTTTAAATTACCCGCTGCGCAGTTATCATTTTTAATAGTTTTGACGAGTGCGATGCTTTGTACAGTGCAAAATCGCTCTCCAATTAGAACCGCGCGATGCTAACTACTGGAAAACGGGCCATCATTAATCACAGGGACGAATAAAGCCACCGCTCCCATTACAGCGCTAATGACTGTGGAAATAAGCACGCTGATGATATTATTAGCGCAGATGAAGCGTGGGAATTAGCATGACGGTAGCATAGCGCCGCGCCGGTTAGCATGGATACGCCGGGCCGTCACACATCTTACAAATAAAAACTGTTGCATTTAGGGCTTTTAACCCATTTCGCTTCCCTACATTCACATCATTTCTCATATCAAACGGGGTGTTTTTGAAAAGCACTCCAGCTCTCTTGACTGCAGGGTACACTTTGTAGGCTCCCCTTCTACCCCCCACCGCCGCCCCTCACCCCCTCCCCTTGGCCTGGCAGCCCCCTTCGCTCTGGTTTGCGCGTCTGACGGAGTGTTAACACTACAGAGGAGCAAGAGGATCCTGCAGGTAGCCCGTGGGTATCTCTCAAATTAATCGTCTGGCTGCTGCGTCTTATGCGCACTTTTGAAACATTAACAAGGCCTTTGAGAGCGAGGAGGAGAAGGAGGGGAGGGGCTGGACGTGGCGTGGTGCTTTTAATGTTTTATTGAACAGATACAAATTATTTTGGCCCCGGCCTTCACTGTTTTGGTGGAAGTCGGAGAGAAGGCGAGCCGGGGCATGCTACGGGCTACGGGGAGAGGAGGCGGGGCGTGGAGCAAAACAATACTGTGAGAAGTCGTTAGAAAGAGCCCAGTGGAGATGGACACCGGCCTTTGTCACAATTTATGCTGCATTCACACTTCCACACGTTTCCATAGAGATCCAGCCAAAGAGGTGTACGGATATTTCAAATCGAGTGTGAAGCAGGCAAGAAAACTCATGTCCTGTGTCAAAATATAGGCGTCGTCGTCTCCCCTCACTTGCGCTCTTCATTTGGGGTGAGAATGCAAAGATGTTAAACAGTGAATACAGTGGATGCAAATGTACAGCACTACTGTTCAGCAAACAGGGGCAGGCCGAGACATGGTGGATGCAGTGATGTGAGCGCAGGTCTTTTCAGGGTAAAACACAAATATGAGAAAAGTTTAAAGTTCCCATGTCATGGAAAATAACTCTTTTCACATTGTATCTTCTGCACATATACAAGCACGATTTGGGTTTTGGAACATCCATTACACAGTAGTTATGAAATCTTACTGATTTCTTAGAGGCAGTCACAGACAGGGAACAATGAAAGGCCGGCTATTGCTCATCGCTCCGCCCTCCAAACGTGACGTAGGCTCTGAGTAAGTCGCCCTTCCTCCGCCCATCTCAGGGAGGGACGGGGAGACAGACGTGCACCCTGATAGCGGTAGGAATAAACTTTTATTCATCATGGCGATACAGCGCGTTCAGCCGCATGTGTTGGACCCGAAATTGGACGAGGACTTGGAGGTGCACGAAACGCAAGCACCGCGTCGACATCAGCTGAACATTACTGATTGGTAAAGTATTAATAAACGCTAGTAGATAAACTTATTATATTGTGTGCACTGCAGTGTAGAACAATTAGCTTATACTGTCGCTTTTGTTTAGGTGTTCTTGTGAGAATTGTCATCCGATGCGGGGTGCAGGCCGGGCGGAGGAGGTGTAGCAGGGAGGACGGTGGGTACGAAAGCGCTTTCTGCTATGTCAAATGCAACATATGTGTAGCTGGCCGCGTCATCGTTGTAGCAGGCTTTAGTTCGTTGTCATGTGGGAGGGTGACAGAAATACGCTGCAATTTGTAAAAAAAAAAAAAAAAAAGCTGAATCAATCTACCGTATTTTCCGGGCTATTAGACGCGCTCTTAAGCCTCTAACCCCATCAAAAAATGACCGCGCAAGCTAGAGCACCCTATACACGAATCCACTCGGGTGTCCCAGCACGACTTTAGTAAACTACAAAGCCGCACCACCTGCAGAACACGCAAACACACACGGAGCAGACAGCGACCGCACAGCGAAATACACCCACAGCCACACTCATCACTCCACGCAGACGAGGAAAGGAACGGAGTAAAGAACCGAAAAAGCGAGTCCAATGTGCCTTTCTGAACCACAACTGAACAACTGAGTCACTGCGAACATGCCAAGCGGTCCCAGACAGCACCCTCCCTACACGCCACAACTGAACAAAGCCAAGAGTCACCGTGAACGCGCCAAACAAAGTCCGACTGACCCATCGAACTGTTGTGTTTCCTTTAAAGTCTGGTGCAGTTTATTTGTGAAAAAGTTCGAAAACAGACCATTTAATGACAGTGCGCCTTATAATCCAGAGCTCCTAATATCCTGGAAAATACGGTAAAAACCACTTCGGCTCCATATACAAGGCCCACCATCACTCTTAGAAGGTAGAAAGCTCTGAAAAGTTGATTTTGCATGAGATGGGCCCTTTAACATGTAAGACAATCAGGAATAAGATCGTTTGTTTGATCAAAATACTGTGACTACTCAAAACCACAACTGCACTTTTATTTTGCAGACTTAAGAACTTTCAATAATATGAAATTAATGATCTTTTAACGGGTAAAATGTTACTTTCATCAAATATTAGCGTGATGTGAGGTCTGACCGCTCAGTTGTACATTTGCCCTTCGTAAGCACTTTGACACTTTGAAGCCTGAGACAGATTAATTATTACTGCTAGCTTCTCTGCAAATCAGCACACGCGACGAGCATCACACGGCAACCACAATGTTTGCAAGGTAAGCCAGTCTGAAAGTATCACAGTCATATGCACTCTTCTCCGCATTTGACCCAGCCTTCAACCAGTGCCACTGCAACGACCTGTCCAGAGCAGTGTGCCGTGGAGAGCCATCTCCATCTTGAGCTGGGCCTGATCAAGGAACATGCAAACTCCAGAGAGGCCTGAGCTGCACTGAAGTCAAACCCAAAACTTTCTTGCGGTGAAGTACGAGTGCATCTATCTCATTGAGCAACACTGTCCATCTTTCTCGCCTACATGAATATGATAATGGAATTTTGTGAGGACAGGCCCTGAATGACAGCTACATTAGGGCTACTGAGTTTGAGGAAGATGCGAAAGAAAAATTTGTCTTAATTGTAATAAAAAAAATCAATACTATAAGCAGCTCTTCATTCGTGTGAATGAACGTGCTTTAAATCACATGAGTGTAGACTGCTAAAGCGTGTGATGCTGGCGGCTCTAAGAGGGACTGACACCAAAGAGAATGTGTACCTTGATTCCACGTGCTGTCCTTAGAGTGCGCTCACTATTTATGCATGATTAACAGAGCTGCTAATTCAATTAGTCTAACAAGTCCTGGAATTTTCCCTGCTCTCTCATGTTTCTAATGTGCAAATGATACATTTACATTGTTAATTCAGCATAGTTGTTCACGTCGTGCATATCAACCATTCCTTTAGGAGAGAGGGCCGTCCTCATTAGAACACTGATTACTGATGGCACTGATGACTTACTCAACAGCAGCTCTGTGCAGTACGCACTGCTTAATGCGTGTACTTTTGAATAGTACATGGTCCAGTCGTGTCCAGTGCGTGTGGGGAACATGTATGTGGTTGTGTTATGTCTTCATACATTAATATATATGCGACTCAAGAGACAGTCAGTGTCATGTTACAGAATATAGGAGCAGAAGTTTGTGGAGGAACATTATAGAGCATTTAAAGTGCATGTACCAGATTTTTGTCCTTGTACTTGAGCAAAAATTTGTCCGGCATGAGTACAAATATAAGGAAAAAGCATGGTGTTATTGTTGAGAACCAGGAAGTGTGCTGTTAGCTTGCTAGTTGTTAGCATTACCACACTAATAAACTTATTGTGAGGAATAATTAGAACATTAGGAGGAACATATGTTAGGAGAGTGAGGAATAAATCTGATGTGATGATATGCGAGATGATTTACATAGTTGACACAGTTTAGTTAAAGATAGACTTTTCAAATGTAATTGTTTCTTGTTTGATGAATAAAGAACAAAACCAAAACTAGAAATCAGCTGTGAAGTTTCTGGTTGGACCTGGAATCGACATCTTCTCTTAACAAGTCTGTAGTGTTGCATTTATGTATTCTTCCATCGGAAAAAGCCAGTGTTTGGAGCTCTGATTACATGACCAAGTTGACAATGTACTGCTGAGTGTACTATAGCACGTACTTCAGCTCACTTCTTAAATGTGAACTGTGATATGCTGGGAGCAGACTGGTGAACGGGCCGATGCATACATTAATGAGGCTGGATCATCTCGGCATCATGCTCTCACTCTGTGCTTTGTGTGCTCCTAATGGGAAAGCAGAGGACTTCACTGGTCATTAAACATGCAGCATCTGCCAGAGAAATGGTTCTAAAAGAGCCATTAAAGACAGACTCCTCTAATAACCCCGGAGAATGAGGCCGATCGACTCAAGCGCTTAGCCTGAAAACTTTGAAAATGGTAGTTATGTGTGGAGGTTTGACAAAGAGGAGATTCTGGTGCTGCTGCTATAGGGCTGGTGCTTACACAGAGGTCACATATAAGACTCTGTATGAGGTAGGCTCGTCAAAAATATCGAAAATCAGATACTAACTGATACATAAACTAGTACTGAAACTATATACTCATTTGAGCAAGTATCGATACTAAAAAAAAGTCACCTTCACAGTACAGAAATGAATCTTTTGATCTTGAGCTGTATCAGATTGAATGATTTAATGTTGAAAATTACATTATCTTGTCTAAAGAGTTTTTTTTTATTTTTTATATAATCATTGTGGTACTGGAATCAGCATTAAGTATCGAGTCTATTCCTTGATACTATCGTGCCAACACTAGTCTGAAGTGAGGCCTTATATATTGTCTGTAATTTTGTGTTCATTTGTTTTGCATTGCCACTTTTACATTTAAACATTTTTTTTTCACTCAGGGGTTTAGTTTCCCAAGCAACTAATGTTCAAACTCTGTTATTAGCACTCATTATTAGCACGATTGATATTTTCTCTGTCTAGCTGAGCAAAATGTGTTTACCCCAGTACAGCACAGACATATTGTTTAAGCTGCTACTAGTTGTGAGAGTTACTATGACAGCAAAAGTTCATTCTGCTCTCTGAAAGTTGATAAAAGCACTTAGAAACACATTCTGGTAAATAATTAGGATGCGCAAAATGTATATGGTAAGTGAGGAATAACTTTGAGCCACTGCAAACTGCTTAAAATAAGACAGTGAAAATTAGGTACAGCATCTTTTCAATATTTATGTAGTGTGTAAGCAAATTTTTATAAATTGACGTAACAGATTTGATAGATCCTGGATAGGGGTGTGCAAAAATATTGAAATACTGATATATCGTCTCATTTAATGTGATGATACAGTATCAATATCGTGAGCTGCTGTATCGATATATTGCCAAGAGTATTTTTTTGTATATTTTACTAAATTATTTTGTTATAATGCTCCAGTTTTGTTGCTTGTTCAGACGAAGGAAACTTGTTTATGCGACAAATTTGATATTTTTACGGTTTTGATGATTAAAATGACCATGTTTTGTATTAACTTTGCATAAAAAGTGGTTTAACAAAGACTTTTAGTATCACAGCCGTCATTGAGCCATTATTTTTTATTGAACCATATCGAAACGATTTGAAATATATCGTATAAACCAGAAAGTGCACTATATCGAGATATGTATCATATCAAAGTATGTATCGTATTGGCAACTTTTTAGTGATAGCCAGTAGAGGTGTAACGATACCCAAGTCTCATGATACGATATAATCGTGGTATGAACCTCACGGTACGATATTTATTGCGATATCGTGGGAAAGCTCACGATATGGTGGGGAGGCTCATGATTAGGGATGTAACGATATCCAAATCTCTCTGAATGATATTTTCACGATGTACATCTCACGGTATGATATTTATTACTGTTAAGATGCTACTTTTTCCTCTTAAAATGCCTTGACAAGACTTAACCCAAAGAACTAAGACTTAAAAGTGCTTAGAACTGTTATTTCTTCTTGTAGTCTACACTGAAATGGAGCACAGGATCATGGTCTATGTAGTTCCCTCTGTCTTTTTTTAGCTATTGCTGCATCATAACTCAATTTAAGCAAAGAGACTTGCAATTCGATAAATTGCGATGGTCCACGATATTATTGTGAGAACTTTGATTATATGATATCACGGTATTTCGGTTATTTTTACATCCCTAATACCCAGCCTGGATTTGTGTAGCGTTTGCTTGTTATCCCTGTGTCTGTTATATTTCGTTTGGATGCTCTTGTTTCCCATTCCACTAAAATCTGATTCAAAGTCAGTTCAATTTATTTTTGTAGAGCACAAAATCACAGCAGCGGTTGCCTCGCAGGGCTTCACAAAATAGTTGATTTAACCAGGAGAAAGTTAGAAAATCAAACAGTTAAGCAGTCATCGGTCAATAAGAGAAAAACAGATTAACCAACATCCACAGGAAACAAGCAAATGGATAACTGTCCCAGAGCGCCCCCTGTCCTTACACCGTCCCTCTCGGCAAGGAAAAAAACTCTAGGGCCTGAGATCTCACCGAAAAGAGACTCTTAATCTCAGTGAGGCTTTTCTGGTCAAATCAAAGATAAATAATTAAACAAACTGTACCTGATTTTGACTGTCTTATTAAAAACTTAACACAACTAGTTCATTCTAAACGCTTTGCAGTGGTTCAAAGTTATTCCTCATTTACCTGACTTCATGAATTCATCCTAATTACTCACTGCAATGAGTTTATAAGTGCTTTTCACAACTTGCAGAAGTCAGATCACAGTTCAGCGTCACTCTAAAGCTAACAATAACTAGTATGCTAACAGTGAACTTCCTGATTTTCTGACAATAAATATATAGAACAGGAGTGGGCAATTATTTTTTTCCATGGAGCCATAGGAGAAACAGAAAATAGTGTGGAGAGCCGGGCCAAATTGCTTAACTCAATTCTGTATAATATTAATTGTATTTCTTTATTAAAAAACAACAACAACAACAACAGTAAATATCATTGTTTTGACGCACTGGTAAGAGTTTATGTTATGACCAAGCAATGAAAAAGTGACGTTGCCTTACAAAAAATGTCATTTAAAAAACACCTTAAAAATAAAAACAATGCAGCTTTACTCCATGCATGAGGTAAAATGATAAAATATGGGTAACCACATATTAAAAGCTCACAAATAATAAAATGTATAATTAGTGCTTAATTACATCTTTGCTAGTTTTCATTAAGTACTTTCAAAGCATTTTTGACTTTTGCAAGTATTAAACCATATTAAACCAAAAACTATTTTCTTAACTTTTAAGTAGTAAAGATTCTAATATGTGTTTCTGTGCAGACACTGAAATCCTAATAAGCATTAACATTGCTTGATAAATAACAACTAATAGTTAAGTAACAGCTAATTAGCATACCAGTTATCATTTAGTTAACAATTAATTTGGGGTCCCTAAACTGAAGTGTTACCAAAATATGTTTATTTTGTAATTCCAAATGAACTTAAACAGGCCAGTCAGAGTCAAACAAAGGGCTGTATTTGACTCTGGAGCTGTACAATGCCCTGGTCTGATATAGAATCTTGCTCCAGCTTTATTATTTCAGTAGCTAATTCTCTAACATCGTAAACAGTGTCCCACTTACATCAGAAATTAAAGGGCCTATATCACGCTATTTCTGATTTATGTTAGAATGTTGTTTCCTCATCACAAACAGACCTGGAGTTGTGTTTTGTTTCATTCGCACATGTTTAACACACAAATCTTTCTTCTCTCCAACAGAAAACACTCTGTTCCACTTTGTGATGTTATGTCATACAGGAAGTGTTGCATGTTTAAACTTCATCCCCCTTCTCTAGAAACATTTGGATGATTTCAGGCCTGGACTTGCCAATCTCTACTTAGACTTAGACAAACTTAATTGATCCAAGGGAAATTATTTGGACACAGTAGCTCACACATCACAATATAATATAATAACAAAGAGTAATAAATATAAATGGTAATAAAAAAAATTCTAAATAAGTAGCAAAAAAGAGTAAGAGACAGGTGTCAGATAAGGCGTAATTATATAAATGTGTATGTACCCGTCAAAATAAAAGAGAAAAATAAATAATAAAAAGCATTTTACAAGGTCATAGGAAGAGCGTTCAACAATGATATGATGATTGACAGGACATAGGATTATTTATATTATCTGTTACATAAGGGTGAGTTGTTGTACAGTTGTAGGGAGTATTATCTGTTACGTAAAGGTGAGTTGCTGTACAGTTGTGTGGAGTATGTTATGAATGTAGTCCTACTAAATTTAAAGTATAAGGAAGCTGTTAACTTGAAAACTACCACAACATGACATCACAAGGTGGAACAGAACATTTTGAGATTTGAAGATGTGGATAAACTAATAACACAGACTCACTCAAACACGTGTGAATGAAACAAAACACAACTCTGGGTATGTTTTCGAGGAGGTAACAACATTCTGACACTCACAAGAATCAAGTTTTTGTAATATAACACCTTTAAATTCCTCGAAAATAGCCTTAGATTAGTTTCTATTTCATGACGTTATGCAATATTTATGTCCGCAATTTTACCCCAAATAATTCCTTGCTGGATTCCTCACTAGAATGTAGCAAACTGCACCTTGAACTCCATCATTTATGACCATTTCAAGTCTTTAAAATACAATCTATAACTGTGCCTTACAGCTATCCGCGGTGTCCTCCCTGGGTCTTTATTGTGCCTTTAACAATGCGATCGATGGGCTATGAGAGGAAGTGTGTAGGGTGGGAGGGGCTTTTGTATTCGGATATGGCTGGGGGTCTGTGAAGTGTGGCTGCTTTGTCCACCATGCTTTGAATACTTGACATCATTGATTTGTCCATAGAGGGGCCAAAGCAGCAGTAATTAAGAGTCGGGACGCTCCATTGATCGCGCGTCTCACCGGGGACCTCACACTAACAAATCATTACAGAGTCCCCGGGGCCACGCTGCTCAGCCAAGGTTAGGATGCAAGGGCCCCAGGAAAGGCAATGAGCGAGGGGTTTTTGTGGTTGTTTGGCAGATCTAATGCGGCGATTGTACTTTAGAAATGTCAGTTATCTTTGGCAATTAGTAAAGATGAAGGGGAGTTTTTATCCTTGTGAGAAATGGACATAAACATCTATGCTTTTAAAAAAAAAATACAGTACCAGTCAAAAATTTGGACACACCATTTTGTTCAATGTTTTTTTTATTCTTACTGTTTTCTACATTTTTATACAGAAGACATCAAATATATGAAGCAATATTCACATTTTCAAAGTTGGTAAATGGCGCTTTTTCCACTTTCAAGGCACTCAAATCACTTCATTCACCTATTCACACACACATTCATACATAAACGGAGACACTGGGGATGAGGTGGGTTAAGTGTCTTGCCCAGGGACACAACGACAGCATTCATATGTGGGAGCTGGAATCACACCGCCAACCTGTGCTTTAGTGGATCTGATCGCTCAAGCCAATGATGTTTTATGTCGAGAGCAGAATTCGAACTGCCAACTTCTGGATCAGTGGACAAACGCTCTACAAACTGAGCTACTGTCGAAAAATATTTTTGTGACAGAAAGTCAGATTTCTGTATAAAAAATTTAGACAGAAACATTCAAACTGAAAAATAAAGCATTAAATGGCCCATTTTATGTTATTTATTTAATCTATGTTATAATCAAATATATAAATCTAAATATTATGTTGTTTGTATCCATGTATGTTTTTGATTATGAATATATAATCAAAAACATACTTGGAATTGTGTTTTTTTTCATTCACACATGTTTGAGTAGCCTACAATTCCAAAGCTCAAAATGCTCTATTCCACCTTGTGATGTCATGAAGTGGTATTTTTTAAGTTAACAGCTCCTTTTACCTTTAGTTAAATAAAGATTTCTATTCCAGGCCTGAAATTATCCAGACAGTTTAAGTGAAGGTGTATGGAGTTTAAAAACACAGTGACGCACTTTTTGTATTAGAGGGTTCCCACGGTCAGGGAGATCCTGGAAAGTCATGGAAATTGAAAATGTCATTTTCCAGGCCTGGAAAAGTCATGGAATTTTGTAAATTCAATGAAAGTTTTGGAAAAGTCACAGAATTTTAGTATCTCTTTCACACAACTACAGCATTCTGTTAAGTTATCATGAGGCTATTATGATTATTTCCGAGCATATGTGCATTTTGTTTAAAAAAACAAAACGACAATAAATGCACTGACAGTATTTTGAAAGTTAAAAAACAAAAACAACTATAACACCAAACCATAAGGTGAGTGGAATGGGTTAACATTTCATATTTAGTCCTGAAAGTATGATCAATTCTATATATGTAGGGTGCTGTAAAGTCATGGAAATTCACTTTAGTTTGTGAAAAAGTCATGGAAATGTTTTGAAATTTTGTCAGTGAAAAAGAGTGGGAACCCTGGTATTACCACATGACATCACAAGGTGGAACAGTGTTTTCAGTTTGAGAGAATAATTTTCCCTGATGCCTAAATCTGCAGGGTTTGTGTGTTAAACAAGTGTGAATGAAACAAAACACAACTCCAGGTCTGTTTGTGATGAGGAAACAACTTTATAACATCAGAAAACAGCACAACATAAACCCTTTAAGGCTTTATTTTTAAATCTGAATGTTTCTGTCTAAAATAGATAGCATTTTAGAAAGTAGTTTTCTACACAAATACTACAAACCCCCTTTCTTTCTCTGTCACTAAACGACAGTGAGTGGAAAACAGGCTAACAATTACATTCGGAAGAGACGGAGAACAGTGCAGCACACTCCTCCACCAAAATCCAGCTCGATGCGATGACAGTGGATGTGAGCGCAGACACAGACGCCAGGAGCGCCTTCATTACAAAGACACTAAAAGTTGCCACCGATTCAATAGAAACAAACATTGCTCTGGGCCCCTTTGTAAACAGTACACAGCTGCTATTCCGAGTGATAGGAGCTCCACCTTGTCACAACAATTCCCTTAAAGAGGAACAGTTTAATGTCAACAATATTTTCTCCATCTGCCTTGCACTCCGAAACCTCCCCGATCCGCTGGGAGATCGCGCGGGAAGGAAAAACAATAGAAAGAGATGAAGTCAAAGAATTAGCATTAGCCCGAGCGTTAACACAGTTCTCTCTGGCACGCTTCCATCTGTGAGTGTAGTTTTTCAAAGAGGTGTCGTAGCTTTTTGGTTATTTAGGGAGAATCAATGCAATTTTAACACGGAAGTTCTCTGAGTCGTGTGCCAACTGATTTTACCTGGAAAAAACAAAACAAAAAACTGATTCAAAAAGTGTTTCGATACTAAAGAATAGACCCGATACTCATACCACCATTCCCATTCCACGAAAAAACACTCTTTATTTAGACAATAGAATCATTTCCACCATTTAAAGGTCCTATATTACACAATCTGAGTACCGTATTTTTTGGGCTATAAGTCGCTCCGGACTATAAGTCACACCAGCCAAAAAATGCTCAATGAAGAAGAAAAAAAAAAACATATATACGTAGCACTTTTTTGGAGGAAATTTATTTAAAAAAAATAAAAAATCAGAGACCAGGAACCGACATTTCATCTTGAAAGGTAAATTAACAATAGAACAGAGATCAACAGGCTGTTAACGTCACATCTGAACAGTTCTTCAGATAACTGTAGGATAAAGTTTACCAAACTCTCCATCTCACTCCAAATCACTACATCCATTGAATTCTTCATCCTCTAAGTCACTTCTGAACAACTCTGCGACCTCCGGAGGTAAACGCAGCGCTGCTTCCTCTTCTCCGTAGCTGTCTTCAGACTCAGCATCAGTTCCAGTTAGAATTATTCTGGCCTGTCTGAATCCCGACAGGATGGTTTCGGTTGTCTTTATGTTTGTTCCAATTTTAACGTTTCAGTGGTACAGATGCTATGTTTCGATCGACTGACATGATATAGACAGGACAGAGGCTCTTTCTGCAGGAGACATGCACAATAGAGCCAAGTGACAGTGGTACAGGAGCAATAGGAGCAGCCGATACTGGCACACAAGCCTAAAATGTTAGTGTGAACATTTTAATATATAAGTTGCACTGGAATATAAGTCGCAGGACCACCCAAACCATGAAAAAAGTGCGACTTATAGTTAAAAAAAATATGGTAATCATTTATTATTAGTCAGTTTACATCTCCAAAGCTCAAAATGCTTGGTAGTTTTCAAGTAAACAGCTACCTTTCACCTTTTATTTAGTAAAGATCGGCAATTCCAGGGCTAAAATCATCCAAGTGAAGGTGTATGGAGTTTAAAAACACAGTGGAGCATTTCCTGTATTACCACATGACATCATAAGGTGGAACAGAGTGTTTTCTGTTTGAGAGAAGAAATCAGTCAAAACACAACTCCTGATATGTTTTTGATGAGGAACGGAACAGTATAACATAGATAAAAAAATTGTGTAATCTGGGCCCTTTAAATACTATACTGATACTTGTTCAAATGTGTATATGGTGGTTTTGATATAGTTTCAGTATCGATTCAAATCAGATTTTCTCTATTTTTGACAACCCTGCTTTCTATTCTCCTTTATTTCTTCTGCACTTGCCTGTTTATCAGTTTTATCTTATTCACAGCAATAATGAGGCAGCTTGACAGGGACATAACAGCAATTACTCAGCACAATGTAGAAGTTTCACTGTCAGATTAGACAAAGCTGTACATTCCATTGGCTCAAAAGCATCATTTGCTCCTAGTGCGATGCAGCTAATGTGGAACACAACTGTGGCAGCGCAATGCTACACATCGCACAAGTCTTAATTACGTTTTAACTAAGGCATGTTTTAAAGCATTTGACTAAGTGTGTACACTAGACTAGGCTACGTTCAGACTGCAGGGCTTAATGCTCAATTCAGATTTTTTTGTTAAATCTGATGTTTTTGCGAGGTTGTTTCCAATTTCCAATTAAAAGAGACTTGTATGTGATCTCCAGTGTGAACTTTAAATGCCCCAAAAGTGTCCCGCATGAGCATTGGAGGACACGACGACGTCACACACAGTGAGCATGCTCAGTGTTTACGGAAGTTGCCTAAAAATGGACACTAACATTGAGCACCTAGAGATTTTAAAGATGCTGTTGTACTCAAGCCAGAACATGTACAGCTTATTTATTTTAAGGAGGAGGCTGAGAAGGAGAGGGACGAGGTTTTTGGCCGTGGCGTTTTATGAGGCAGTGGCAGCAAGGTCCGTAGAAAGGAACTTGTGGGTGCAGAGTTGCAGCGCAGTGGTGGGATTGCGATGTGCAACGCTGCTTCACTGACATGGAGTTCAGACACAATTTTCGCATGACGAGAAAAACGTTTGTGTACATTTGTTACGTGTAGGTGTGATGAATGCGTCCTGGCCGTTCACAGACTTTTGTCTTGCCAAAATCTGACCTTTCTGTGTTCATTAAATGATCAATCTTTCTTCAGTGAAGCAAATTTATTTTAGTATATTGAACATAATTTGGGAGGGTTTTAGCTTTCATATGAGACATTTCTAAAACCAATCGATTAATTTAAAGTCAGGTTATAAGCTTTTGTTTCTACAAAATGGATAAGCGACAAGACTTTTGTCAGGGACTGTAGGTGGGATGAATGTGACCTGGCCGTTCAGACTGAAGTCACATGTCAAAAGATCGGATAAGTATCGGTTTTCGGAGCACATATCCAAGTGACCTGGGTCGCATTTGAAAAAATCGGATCTGTGTCATTCAGACTGTCATTAAAAGATCATATACAGGTTGCACAGAGGCGAGAAAATCAGATTTGGGTCACTTCAGGCTGCAGTCTGAACATAACCCTAATTATAAAAAGAATAATGACAGACATGACACGTGCTTAGTATTGGTGTTTGTCCACTGTTATGAAGGTTGGCCGGCTTAACTATAAGAGGTAAGTGCCATTTTCTGTCTCTACACTAGTATTGGTTGATATTGGGTATTGGCATATATTTAAAATCAAAGTAATGATATTGGTATTGGAACTGAAAAAGCTGGATCAGTGCATCCCTAATTGTGACCTTTTACATTAACATTTTGGTACAATCTTTGGTGATAGCATGGAAATTTGTGAGCCAGATCAGCTGTTGAAAACTAAATTGCAGCATCAGATTCCAGTTAAATTAGACAATGGGCAACCACACTGAACCATTTGATCTTCATTCCATAAAAATCTGTTGTAAAAAGCCTTTCTACTCCAGGGCATCTGTGGTTAAAGTAGGAGCTTTCCACCATCAAGTGTGGTGTGAATGAATAATGACTCTGTTGTATTGCACTGAGGGGCTTGTCAAGCTTGTACAGCACAACACAAATACTTATTTACTCCTTTTTGCTTCTACTACTTAAGCACAGTTGCATACTTTGATTCTAGTCTGTACGCAGTAGTTGATGGTCTGTACTATCGGAAACATGGCTGCAGTGCACTCGCTCTACGCTCCCCTGAGAAGCACTCCAACATCTGTAATAACTGCACTGGCCTATTGATTTTAGGTGACAACCCCGAGAGGAGTCAAGGACAATGTATCCGTGCAGCTCGCAGGGAGAAGACATGATGTTTTTCAGCTTGTACAGGCTAACGTCTGACCATTGTCTTGTTTGGCACCTCATGTACACTGCCATTTGGAGGTGTGGAGTCTGGATACAAGCTCAAGATAACTCTAGGCTCTCAGCTTCTTGGGGCGCGTGTGAAGGACACATCTGAGACAAGATCTGACAATAACTGCTAGGAAAAAATAAAACTAAACATTGCTTATTCATCACTCTACCACAACTTAGGCCCTGTTCACATGTACGCAGGTATTTAAAAACTGAGACAATTGCCTTCATTTGTACCCATCTTTTACAAGCAAATGGCAAATTCACCTCTGAAAACAAATCTTTCTAAAAACTCCGGCTAGAGTGGAGATTCTGGAAAACTACAGTTTCGTGATTGTGTGTAAAGTGAGTGAGTTTTAGGAGCTCACACGCTAACAGTGCAACCAATGTTTACGTTTTACTCTGATGATGATCATGAAGCATTCAGAGCAGCAGTCGCATTTCTTCTGGTGCAAACAGTTTTCGTGTGTTTACATTTGCACACACAGCTGATGTATCATATTCATGACCAGAGATGAACAAGGTCGGAGGTCAGCAGTTTTTCCACTTCTTTAACAGATCTGTGGAGAGGCGACTCTGCTCAGTAAAGCATGTTTTTCAAGGCATTTTTGAGTAATACAACTGTAATGAAATAAATGCTACAGGTTTGAATCTAATCCAGGTGCCGCTCATAGGCTTGGCGTAGTTATGACAGCGCTTGACGGCGAATTTATGCGGGTTAATGTAAACGAAAACTTTTTTTGAAAACGATGCTATGTGCCAGCCTGATTCATCAGCCAGTCTCACGTCATAGAAACCATCTGACCTCGCAGCATTACGATTCGTTCACTTGATGATAGGTGGTACTTTTTTTCATTTAACCAATCGCTGGTATTTGGTCGAGACGTATGTAATGCATCACTAACTGGGCTAACTGATATATTAAGCTTTTCCCAAATCCCATAGGAAGAAGGGTAATAACATCTTTCCTCTTGCTAAAATTCACCAAACATTCTCTTTGTTTGTGCTTTAAATCCTCGATCTCGGGAATCGTTGCTTACACAGAATGTATGGCTCTTTGCTGATTAGCTGGTGCCCGAAATCGCACTTCCGGGGTTCTTACAAACCGTTTAGTGTATTCAGATTCCTGACTTAGTTGCTGAAGAGAAATTAAATTGAGCGGAGGCACTAGGTGGTACCAGCCTGGCTAGCTATGTGCATGATGTTATTTTGGAAAACGGAGGGAGGGGAATATTTGTTTCTCAACATACCATGAATATGACTAAAAAAATACATGCTGTCACTAAAATGTAGGCAACATACAGTATTTTGTAGAATTTTACACACAAAAAAACAAAAAACACTTGCCTCTTTTTTCTATTTTTTTTATTATTTTACTTCCTTGTTGGGCATAGGGAGCAGATATGACATACGTTGAGGTACTTCCATAACCTGGCAACCAACACTAACAAGGTCATATCTATTCATGCATTATTATTGTGTGTACACTATCCCTTCTTCTCCATATGCACCCATAACTACTGCTATTAAGCACCCATCAAAGTGTTCATTTCAATATAAAATGGAGAAAGACGAACTCAACAGAACACACGGTTAATACAGAGTGCGCTTATAATTGAGTAGATTGACAGGTTGTCTCGAGATGACAGAAGTTTGCGTTTTCAATGGGCATCAGCTGTCAAATACTTAAAAATGTATGCAGAGAGTTATAATGGCAGTCTATGGAAGTGATATGGTTCGTATACATTAAGCTTGGTCGGGTTAACGTCAACAGTTAAAGCGTTTTTGATCAGCTGACTATACGAATCACTCATAGGAAGAATGCGTTGTCAATTTACACAATTTACTCTGAACCGTCTCCACATTAGCGCTTATTATAATGCGTTTGTGTAGAGCACCGCACGCTACGCCCATCACACGAGCCATGTACTTTTAAGTCCCTTGTCATCCTCATGAAGCCCCACCATAATAATCAATTATGTGCTCTCCTCAGCTGCACGCAGTATGAAGCCTGCTCAGATATGAAAATACTATGGAGATGTAGTCAAATCTGCGATATTTAATTGGAGTTTGTGTGCGCATCTCTGTGTACGTCTCCGCGCCGACTGGCAATGTGCCGGGCGAAATTAAAATCCGATTCTTTGATCTGATTTAAGATTTGAGGAGCACAGATTTAAATATTTAAAATTCCTCCGCTGTGTTGCTTTGATCTCGCCGATGATTATTAGGGGTTTGTTATAGAAAATACACTAAACACGTCTGCCAATGCCAACCCACCGTAATTGTGAGTTGTCTCGGTATAGAGTGAGGCTAAATTACACATTTTAAAGGAACAGGGTAAACAGTTCATTTGAATTGTATCTCATTCTTTTTAGTGTTTTAATGAGACAAGAAGACAAGGGAGGGGGGAGACTTCAAACGGCGCGATCTTAAGTGGAGAGGAGTTTCTTGGTGAGCGAATGACACTCTGTGGAGCTGAGTCTTTCATGGTTTATAAGGATGATTAGGAGGTAGGAAGCTCTTTGTCTCTTTAACTGCGAAGAAGGAGAACCTAGCATCCACCCTTCACCGCGCAGCCGCTAGATAATATTTGCGTTCTGATTGTAGCGTCAGTGGTGTTAGCGTTCCCAGCTAGCGGTTTTAAAACACGCTAATAGTTCTCCAAAGTCTTGTTACTGCAGACACTGTGGCCTTTATGGGGCTGTGCACGTGTTTTCATTGACACGGGCGGCTAATGGGATGTTAGCGGTTGCACTGTAATGCGAGCGCAAAATGACATTTCGAACTAGAGGGCGTTCAAGTTAAAAGCACCTAGCCAAAATGATATTGCTCGTGGTGGCAGAGTAAAACTGAAATATGTGTTCTATTTTTGACCAACTAAAATCTTACCTGCAATTATGCGCACTTACTCCTTTCCGCGACAATGTTAGTCACACTTTTACCTCAGAGTAACAAGATCCTGCATGTGTCAGAGGTTTCTCAATATGGAATTCAGTAGCGATGTAACAATAACCGAAATACCGTGATATTGTGTCGTCAAAAGTCTCACAATAATACCGTGGGCTGTCACAGTATATTGAACTACAAGTTCCTTTGCTTAAATGCATGGTTTTATAGTAGCAACAGCTTATAAACATTGAAAACTACATATCCCATGATTCATTTCAGTGCAAACAACATGGTAAGATGTTTTTTACTTAAATTCTTGGGACTATGACGGAAATAATTCACACCAAAATCTTCAAGCTTCTTATCTGTCAAGCTTCTTATCTACGATTATATTAGTTTCTTCAAAATATTGCAATAAATCGTACTGTGAGATGCAGATCGTGATAATATCGTATCGAGGGATTTGGATATCGTTACCATCCTTAGAATTCCCTCATCAACCTGGAGTAGTGTTTAGTTTCATTCACACATGTTTGAGTAATCCTTTATTATTCGTCTGTCTACATCTCCAAAGCTTCAAATCTTGTGATGTCATGTAGAGGCAGTTTTCATGTTATAAGTTGTCAGTGTAGGGTGACCATATTTTCAAAATCAAAAACTGGGACAGCCCCGTTTGGGTTTGTTGGTATTTATAAAATTGTGAAACGAGTGCAAAATTAAGGAAATTTGTTCTGCACTCAGCCCTTTCATGACTTATTCACGACTTATGGTGCGTTCGTTTAACCATCCGACTCGGAGGTCCAAGGACGTTGCCTAGCGACACATACTGACACGCCCCTTTTCCTTGGACGGCGCAACGCGAAAGAACTCAGAGGAGACCGAGCAAGGTTTCTGAGATAGATTCTAAGATGGCTGTGCCTAGTTTTACTTGTAGTTTGAACTGTTTTCATTGTGTTTGGACGCTGTGATGGTTTAAAAGACAATTTCAGTCACTTGTATTACTGTAATACTTTACTGCGTCTGTATCACTGCCTGTGGGTTTGGTAGTTGGTGTCGCCCATGTTTTTAGCCCATTTCCTGGTCGCTAACATGCCAAAATGATCGACTATTACACAACACCAACGCTTTCACTTCACTAATATACTGAATGATACTATTTATACTGAATTCTTCCACGTGGTTGTGTAGCTGAAGCACAGACTTATTTTGGAGTGCCTGGTACTCGGCCAATGCTAAAACAACAGCTTTCTGGTTAGTGTCCACGTTTTTCTCCAAGTCAGACACACGAAACATAATAAAATGGGTGATGCATGGATGTGACATCATATCCGAGATCCAAGTGGGAGACGGATGGATAAACGAAGGCAGCATTACATGTGAGTCAGTATCGTCATATTTTCTTTGTGCTTTTCTGTATTTGTAGCTAAACAATTGTAAATGTATGCCTCTCTTTACTCTTGGCAGGTATCAAATTGGTCAAAAATTTAAGTACACCAGGGATATTTCTTGTATAAAACTGGGACAAATCACTGGTTTTGGATAAATCAACTGAGACAGGGGACACGGGGCTCAAAACTGGGACCGTCCATGGTAAATAAGAACATCTGGTTTTCCCTAGTTCAGTAGAGATTGTCAATAGTAGAGCTGAAATCACCCAGATGATTCTATTGAAGGTGTCTGGAGATCGTCATGGTGTATGGAAGGTGTATTTTAAAACACATCTTACAATTTACAAGACCTGCAGGTATTCTTCTCATTTATTATTATTTATCTAGGAGATACCAAGGCAAAGTTAATTTAAGATACAGCCCATATGCTATAGGCCTTTTAAATTAAGTTTATTTATTATTTTTTTAAATATATTTTGCCATTTTGAGGGAATGAATACCGTGGACGTTATTAACATAAACATAAGGCATAACAAAATATATGACTAACACACATACACACAAAAAATATCCACACAACAACAACAACAACAACAACAAAAGAACTAACAACAAAGGAACAAAAAAATGTGTGTATTTACGTACATTAGTGCTGTCAAATCAAATGGCCATTTACATATTTTCTGTTCCCTTATATCTTTTGTTTTATGTTTATTAATGTTTTTATTTTTGGCAATCCCAAAGCGTGCCAAAACGCAATTACACATACATTATTCTAGCATACACATACTCTTTTATTAAGTTTATTAAGATAACTGTACTTTCGTATTCCACTTTGCCTTCACTACTAAAACCTTTCTGATTCTACTCTTTCCTATCTCATACAACCATATCTTTACATCTTGTCGTCTTGTATATAAACAACTACACAATGATTTTCAGCTTTTATTTAAATAACTGCAGGTGTCTGACAGGCGACCTCCTGGACCATGTAGCCCATGTGTAACACTCCGGACGACGTTCCAAATCCATGTTTCCGATTGTTGTGTCGCGTTGAGTAAAGCCACCTGCTCTCCGAACGCAGTGATCAATGCCGAAACAGTTTTTTTTTTTCTTTCTTTTTTTTTCAGTGACACAGGCCAAAGAGGTGGTATTGACATTTGAGAGCTGGGAGCGAATCAATAGCAGCCAGTCAAGCCGTCTGAGTGAGCAAAAACCATAAACGCCCAGGCCTCGTGTAGCGGCAGGAGCATCCATTGATTGTTGGAATAGCAAATATTAAGAGCTGGTTTTGTGAGGAAAAATACTGAAATGGTGCAAAATTGATTACCCGGGCCCTTACTTACTTATTCAACAACTCCTCTTTCAAAGGCCTCATAGAAGGATGATTTCTTCACAAGGTAACACGAGTTTGATTGGCGTTTAGTTTTAAAATGAAGAATGGTGCAAAATGGTCTGAATTTCTTTTGATTGACAGATTTTTTAATATATTCTCGCACGGAAAAATTGTGATTCATGCATATTTGATTAATCCTGTATGGTTTGTATTCAAAGGCTTGAGAGCTCACAGCATTTCAGTTTTCACCGACCTAGAAATCGAGCATAGTTTTTTGAATCCAGAGCAACCGATGGATGATAATCTCTGCCGATATTCTGGGCCGATATGCAAACCCGATTTTGATTATTTTCCCCAAATTATATGACTTGAAATTACAACAAACTCATCCACGAATCTGTTTTATTGCAAAGTGGATAAGAGCTGTTTGCAAGGAACTTAAAGGTACGACTTCTTTAGCCTGATTCATCAGCCGGTTTCACTTCCTGGAAAGCATCTGGCATTAGGATTCGTTCACTTGATGGTAGGCGGGTACTTTTTTTATTTAACCAATCTCTGCTATTTGGTCGTGACGTATCTAATTCACCGTTAATCCCGTAGGACGAAGAACAATAACATCTTTCCCCATGATCAAATTCACCAAACATTCTCTTTGTTCCGGCTTTAAATCCTCGATGTCGGGAATCATTCCCAACATTGTTCTTCGTCAACATCCATCTCGACCGCTTTGTTTACTGTTGTGCTGTACAAGAAAAGGGACCCAGACAGGCACTTGAGTTTGATGTCATGGCTTCACAACTTTTCGCTGATTGGCCAGTGTGTGGTCTACAACTTCCAGGGTTCTTGCAAACCTTCTAGTGTATTCTGATTCCTGACCTATTCGCTGGAGAGAAATGAAATTGAGCGGAGGCTCTAGGTGGTGCCAGCGCGACTAAGACTTCTTAGCTCTGCAGTTTTGACCAGGATTTCAAGGGACCTGTTTCTAATGCTGAGTTCATATGGTCCTCGGGTGCTTGAATTTCTGAGTTGAGACGTCAGGATTCAGACGCATGTGCTTTTGTTATCACCAGTTTAAAAAAAAGTCACTACATTTCAATCCATTTCCATTCATTATCAGCTTTTAATACAAGTAACAAGTAACATTTGTTATTGTTAGCCTGCTCAAAAACTAAACGGTCATGGACATAATTAGCTTTTTACCTAAGTACTGTTAATATTGCCTCTGTAATTAATTAATAATAATAATTACCACTCAGACTGTAGTTTTGGGTCTCTCTTGCACAAAACTGTTTTGTGTTTGTGTTGTAACATTTAGTCAAAGAGCTCAAATGTTAAATGGCCCATACTAAAACATTTTCTGACCTCTGTTGTTTATAATAATGTTGTTTCCTCATTAGAAACATATCTGGAGCTATGTTTTGTTTCATTTACACATGTTTAACACACAAACCCTGCATATTTAGGCTCTAGTGTCATGTGGTAATACAGGAAGTGCTTGTAAATCTCTACTGAACTGAACTGAAGGTAAAATGTTGCTGTTACCTTGAAAACTTTCACGTCATGGTATCTAAAGGTAGAACAGAGCATTTAGAGACATGATAATGCAGAACGACTCAAATCTGTTTGAATGAAACCAAACACAACTCCATGTACGTTTTTGAACATTCTAACATGACTTAAAGCTCACAAGAGTCAATTGTTGTGTAATTTAGGAGCTTTAATGCAAAACAATGATCTATGCAAGTTATAGTTTTATATAAAATACCCCTAAACAAAGCCATAACATATCTTCTTTTAGTGTTGAACCGTTGCCAGAGTGCGTCCTCTTCCTTCTTGTGGGTGCTGCAGTGGCCTGTCTTGCCAATAGCCCCTGTGCTGTTCTCTGGGTAAAAGCCAGTGACAGCTCAGATTTAGTCATTGTGTCGGACCCAGTATCTCTCCACACAAATCAAACTGACTGTCTGCTAAATAAAGCATGAAAAAAGGCTTTTGTGAGGGCGGCGCTGAAGTGGAAGCCTTCTCTCTCTCCTCTCACACTGACGATTAATCAGCCCATCGGATGGTGCTCGGCTCTGTGACCCAAACGGCACATTTAGCACCAGCAGAGGGAGTTTTTTTTTTATATGACGAGGAGGGGCAGTGGCGGTATGTGGAGGTGAGAGCTGCCAGGATCCATCAGGAAGTGTCTGCCACAGCTGAGGGGGAATGCTCTAAACACTGTGTCAAGGCTTTGAAGCTCTGGTCCAAATGTTAGCACACAATTCGACGATTCTATAGCCTGCTTTGGATTCACCCATGCACTTAAAACATGCACTAATACAAATGCCCCAGCAAGGTTGTTCTAGATCTGGGGTCGGCAACTTTAAATACTCTAAGAGCCATTTGGACCGTGTCCCACAGAAAAGAAAACACTCGGAGCCACAAAATCCCTTTGACATCTAAAACGAGGATAACGCTGCATATCTTTTTTTTTTTTTCTTTTTCTTTTTTTTACCTGTATGCTATATATAAAATACTATAATGTGTTGCATTTATGAAATCAGTGAAATGCTACAGAGAATATATTTCCATTCATATATACTGTCTCCACGTATGACTTGCAGAATAAATAAATAAAGTTTAACATGAACCATTAGCAGTACATCCTCTGTGACAGAAAGAACACTCATATTCCACTGAGTCGTGTCCTTTAGTCTGACAGAAGCTGACCGCATCAGGACACAAGGAGCGAGCTGTTTTCATCAGCGCTTATAGTTTATGCAAATGAGCCATGTGGTTTTAAGTTTTGTTTCTGTAAAACATTAACAAATGTGCGCAAAGCTGCATTAAACACATTATTACTCAATGTATATTTGAGTCCTACTCATAGGAAATAAAAATACATACTTAAATACATACTAACCAAAAATGCTGTCTGCTTCTGTCTTCCATCATTATTTTATCACGTGTAAACCAGTCTCATCAGCCAACATAAAAAAAAAGCAAATGAGTCTGCCCACGTAGCATTAAACGTTCTGTTTTCGATGTGCTGGGTGTTGCACATTAGGGGCTTTGAGGCATATTTTGAGTGACAATAATATAATTTGAATGTAACAACAAGATTCCCATTATCAACAAGTTTAGATTTTAATATTTAAAAATGAACAAACTAAAATAAAAATACATTATAATGAAATACTCATTATTAGGCGGGTACTTTTTTTTTTTATTTAACCAGTTGCTGCTGTTTGGTTGTGACGTATATAATGCGCCAAATCCCGTAGGAAGAAAGGCAATAACGTCTTTCCCCTTGATAAAATTCAACAAACATTCTCTTTGTTCTGGCTTTAAATCCTCGATCTTGGGAATTGTTGCCAACACAGAATGTCTGGCTTCATCTACATCCGTCTCGACTGCTTTGTTTATTGTTGTGCTGTACCACAAAAGAGACCCAGACAGGTGCTTGAGTTTGATGTCATGGCTTCACAGCTCTTTGCTGATTGGCCAATGTGCGGTCTGCAACTTCTGGGGTTCTTGCAAACTGTATAGTGTATTCTGATTCCTGACCTAGTTGCTGGAGAGAAATGTAATAGAGTGGAGGCACTAGATGAGCCAGGGAGCCACAACAGAATGACCCCTGCCGACCCCTGTTCTAGATTATCAAAATGTGGTTGTCAATTTGGCATTAAAGGGCCCATATTACACTATTTTATGATCTGTTATAATGTCGTTTCCTTATCACAATCATACCTGAAGTTGTGTTTTGTTTCATTCACACGTTTAAAACACAAATCCTGCATATTTAGGCTGAGTTTGTCTCTCCATGTTGTGATATCATGTGTTAATACTCCATACACTTTCAATAATTTCATGGAATTACCTATCTCTACTAAACAAAAGGTAAAACGAGCTTGAAAACTACCCCTTCGTAACTTCACAAGGTGGAACAGAGCATTTTGAGCATGTGAAGATGCAGACAGAATAATAATAACAAGGAATCACTCACTCATTCACACACACATTCATACACCAGTGTACACAGACATTTTGAAATTTGAGATTGAGAAGTGTAATGCCTTACTTTGAAGCATTACCTGCAGCGACAACTACACACACAGAGACAAGCATGTACATTTAATAGACCATGCCCTGTAGTGTGAAAAAGACAATGGAGCAACAGAAAACCATTCACTCACTGCCTTTACCTTTACTGTACAAAATACCCTCCTATTTATTTATTAATCCATTTCTACCATTTACAGAGATTACAGCTCGTGTCAGTCAGTATGAATGACCTCTTGACCTCCCCTCCACGCGCCCATCCACACCTCCACCATCTCTGCGTGACTTTGAATACCACCACTTTATATGAATCTCCACTTAAACCTTCTCCGCTTGTTTACCGCTGCGTTCAATCCGGGTTGAGGGCGCCATTTCTGGGTTGGACTTTTTTATTTTTTCCCCTTCGTGCTCGCTGCATGAAAATACTATTGATTAATGGTCAGCGGGGCCTTTTTCCGCAGCGGATGATGTAAAGAGGCTGTCAGTTAGCATCACCTCCTCCGCCAATGTGTTCCATCATTGGGGCGGCGGAGCATTGGAGAGAACTGGCAGGTGGCGCCTATTTCACCTGCCCGGGCAAAACGCGGCGTAAGTGGGACGAGGCAGGGACAAAAGTGACACGTGGAGAAGGTGACAGCTTTTCACACCTGCGAGTAATGGTTTTGATCGGCGCCCCGCTTTGTTTCGGCGCCGCGGAAACGACGCCCGTCCGAAAATACACAATTAGCTCATAGCGACGAAAAAAAAAAAAGAAAAAGGGGAGCTGGGGCCTTTTTGCAAGCTGGGGCGTATCTAAACTGCCGGCTTCGTTTGGAGGCCGCAGTGGCGCAGCGGTGCAGGGAGGGCGGCGCTGTTTTGACACATGGAGGATACAATTACGGCGACCCAAAGAAGAGCCTGTCCACACATGCCGTCGATCCGCTGGTGCCGGACGGAGGGGGGACGGGGGAGAGAGGAGAGGGGTGTTTGGTTTTAACAACCACACAAACATGGAGGAAATGTGAGGGTTCGTCTGTCATAACTGATAGGAAGAGATACTGTAAGGTAAATGGTCAGCGTTTAAAAGTTCTATATTGCGCAGAATTGACTCTTGTGAGATTTAAGCCATGTTATAATGTTGTCATCTCATCACAAACATACCTGGAGTTGTGCTTTGTTTCAGTGTTTCATCAGCTACAACTCCAGCTATGTTTTTAATGAGGAAACAACATTATAAGATTAGAAAATGGCTTAATATGGGCCCTTTGACAAATTGCCTGAAAGCTTCACCATGTAACTTTGCTTTGCCTGGAAGAGACAAGGCAGATGAACAAGTGACGGTGCCAGACCAAGTTACAGGTTAGGTCTTAAAGAAGGCAGCCTCTCTCTAATATGCCAGCTACGTTATTCTATGTGATCCAATAAGACTACAGTATTTTTTGGACTATAAGGTGCACTTAAAATCCTTAAATTTTCTCAAAAATCGACAGTGCACCTCTTAATCCGGTGTATTAATTCTGGTTGTGCTCATTGACCTCGAACCGATTTTATGTGGTACACGGCACTCAAAAATTGGTCAAAATGTTTTAGTATGATTTTGTTAAGCTACAAAGCCACACCGGTTGATGGATTGTCGGAGCATTACAGAAACCGTAGTATAGCCTTACAGTCTGAAAAATACTGTATATTCTGTTTGATATCACCTATTAAAATGGGGTGATAGATATGAGATATACTCACATTCACTACAGGCAATATAATCTGTTCAGCATTTCAGTTCAGATGCATTTAAAAAGTTAAAATATAACACAGTCATACCTTCTTGTCAATGTCTAATCTTGTCAGATCTTGGAAGCTCAGCAAAGCCAGGCCTGGTTACTACTTGGAGGGAAGACCACTGGGAATATCAGGTCACACATTGGGGCAGCAGTGGCTCCAGTGTAAACTGCTGTTGTGTCCTTAGGTAAGACATTTCAAATCAATTCAAACTTTATTTATAAAGCGCTTTTCATACAAAACTGTAACACAAAGTGTTTTACAGTGATTAAAAACAACCCCACATTTCCATCCACCCACCAACCCAACCCCCACACCAGCCCGACTCCACACAACCAGACAACCCAAACACACACACACACACGCACTCACGCACACACACAAACACGGTAAAATACATAAAACGACACATAGTAAGATGTGAAGCTGAATACAAGCGAACCAGTTGAGAAAGCACCATCAGAGGAGCCGTCTACATCAGGAGCAGAGAGACGTCCACCACCACCAGGAACCACCACAGGAGCCAGGGGAGAGACGAAGCCTAAGCACCAACTCTCCACCAGGAACCCACGGGACAGACCCAGCGGCCACAGCCGACCTCTGCTCCTGATGCAGAGGAAACACTGGAAATCCTAAAAATATGCCTAAAATAAATAAATATAATAAAATATATAGACTAGAAACAAGTAAAAGTATAAGATTTCAAACAAAAGCTAAGCTAAAAAGGCGGATCTTGAGCCTGCTCTTAAAAACATGAATGTTCTCTGCAGCCCTGAGCTCCTCTGGCAGACAGTTCCATAGACGGGGGCCGTAGTATTGGGAAAAGACTAGATTGGAAAGACGCCTCTCCGTGAGTGTGTGTCCTTTCACCCATGTTGCCTACCATTGTCAGGATATCCATAGGTTGGGCTCAGGTGATATTAATTCATAAACGTAGCTGAGAGCAGGTCAGAATTCTAAGGTGGAATTTTCTGTTTGACTGTCAGATTGCAGATTTGTTTACCTGGTTTATGGTTAATCTCTTTGTATCTGTCCACATGAAACAAAAACTGGCACAGTTCATCATTCAAGGTCTTCTCTGTTAGCTAGTGTCATAGTACTTGAGACCTGCCTCGACTTGGACTTGGTCTCGTCTCATACTTGACCGCACTTGGATTCAGTCTTGTCTCGGTCTCACTCGCCCAGTGATAAAATGGAGATAGATTTATAAAATCTTTAATATATATGTGCCAAAATAACTGTAAAATACAAATACATTTTGGAAATCACAAAGATGGTCTCAGTTTGGTCTCGATCAGCTGTGGTCTCGGTCTTGTCTCGGCATCGGCCTCAGCCTTTAAAAGTCTTGGTCTTGTCTCAGTCTCAAACCTCAGAGGTCTTGGTCTTGTCCTAGTCTCGGTGGTCTCGGACAGGTCTTGGTCTTGATTAGTGCGGTCTTGACTACAACACTACTCTCAACATACATTTTTTTTTTAAAAGTGAAATTTTTATTTCACAAAAGGCTCAGAAAGTGTTGCATAATTGTTGTTGGTTCAAACTTAAACCATGAAATGAATATTTTAGGTTTGTGAGCCCAGTCCCTAACAAATAAGGAAAAAGGTTCAACATTTGTAGATCATAAGTTTGGACATTTCTGCTTAAAAACTTACATCTCCCATAGAGTTACATAGGCCATTGTACATCATCTGAGACTGACATGATCATATTCTATTCATGCAAACACAATTTGGACTTTGTCAGTTAAGTAAGTCTTTAATTCATCTTCAATTCAATTAATCTTCAATTAATCTACCAGAACAACAAGAAGAAGAATCATCAGCTTTATTGATAAATCAACAAATACACTACATATACTAGTACATTATATACTTATTATCATTTGACAGTAAGGAGAAACAGAATACTGAATACTTTCTTATATTCTTCTAACCGTATTTTCCAATTTGAGCAATGCAGTATCTGTCATTTAGAGCTTTACAACCAAATATAGAACACTGCATAATCCACAGTACCTTTATAAAATCCATCAACCCACGATCACCTTTTAACTAGCGAGACAGCTCTGCAAATTAAAACACATTTCTGACAAATTACGGTGAAATATTGTAATATATTAGCGTTTTGAGTAGCGTGTGGTGACAGCAAAACATGGCGTAGACAAGGTTAATGATCACAGCTCTACCTCCCCGTTGTCCGTATAGAAGAGATATGACTGAATACCATACCGCCATTACTATATATACTCCTATGTATTTATATGTATGTGATTCCTCGTCATGTCACCTCACATTACACATTCGACGCACTTCAAACATAAATTGTAGCTAAAATCACGTTGGATGTCCAATTTATTCTGTCATGGCCGCTCCTCTCCCTGGTGTTTTGTAAAGTGAGAGATGGTTTATCAGTAAATATATGTGTCATTATCACTGGGAATACAAGCGGGAGTTATTTTTGCTTTTATCTGACCACGGCGGTAACTTTCCGGTCCAGACGTAAGTGACAGAACAGAAGAAGAAATATGTTTTGATCATTGCATCGCTTTAGTATAGTCTAGTGTAGCCTATAGTGAGTGTATAGGACCGCCAGTGCCGCTCACTCGGGAGATACTGAGCTTGTTAGATGTTTTCACGTTGTCTAATTATGACTTGGTTTGGTTGGAGAACCTGTGGTAAATATTGATCATAGTTTTACATCAGTTAAGTGGGAAAAAGTTGAAAAGAAAAGCAAAAATAACAGGAAGTAGAGGCGTCTTTTTAAACAGAATACATCTACATCTGTAACATCAACAAAGAAAATTCCATGCTCAAATTACATCCAAGAAAACAATCTGTTTGACAGATTTACAGATTCAACAAAATTCAGGTGTATTCATTTATTTTTAGTAGTTTAATTATAAGTTTATTGTAATTTAGATAACTTTTGGCCCCTGTGGACTAAGGGAGTGTGGCGTCACCCATAACAAGCTCACAAAGAAGAAAAAGACGTCCCCATTTACCCAGGACAGTCCCAGTTTTGAGCCCTGTGTCCCCTGTCCCAGCAGATTTATCCAAAAACATTGATTTGTCACAGTTTTATAAAAGAAATGTCCCAGGTGTCCCTATATTTCATCAGTCTGTTCCCTGCCAACAGTAAAGAGAGGCATTTGTTTAGGTAAAATACAGAAAAGCTGCTTAAAAATGACTAAAACACAAAGAAAATGTAACTATACTGACTCACATTAGTGCCAAGTGCATGACAATTTATTACCAACCACCCCAATCAGGGATGTCCCAGTTTTTTATTTTGAAAATCTGGTCACCCTAGTCAAGCAGTTACGGGGAAAATTTGGAGCCAGATCCATATTAGGAATAAGAATTTATTTACATATAAAATGGCAAAATAAAAACACCAGGATAATGTGTCAATGGAGCCGGAAGTGCCCCCATAATCACATCCTTTTTACTTTTACGTTCATGTTTACGTATATCAGTCAGGCCTGCACTTCAAAACTAACTTCTTTTACCTGAGATAAATAAGAGTTTAGTGCTTTGATTGTTAAGTTGGCCAAAATCTGCACTGTTTCTGAGTACTTAATGCTGTTTTTTCACTTTTTTAAGTGTAAACAGCCATGTTTGCGTTTGATCAGGGTGAGTAGATGTCCTTATTTACCCGGGAGTTTTGAGCCTTGTGTCCCCTATCCCATCAGATTTATCCAAAACCAGTGATTTGTCCCAATTTTATATAAGAAATGTCCCAGTTTGATCCCCACCAACAGTAACAAGGGGGATATATTGTCGCCTAGTGAGGTTCATTTGGTCTTCCTGCTCCCTTGGTCTGAAAAAGAACTTTAAATCATAAATTATCGAGGTATGAAAACAAACTCTTGGTCTGAAAATAGAACCTAATAACATTAACACGGAATATATTGTCATTTGTTGAGCTAAAATACAGAAAATTGTGCTTGGAATTGACTATAAGGCAAAACAAATGCACCAAAATGCAACAACCAATGCAACAAAAGTTTATACGGGCCCACAAGTGACTCGAGAATGGACAATGTTATACTCTCTTTTTTTTATTTATGTACAACAACGTCTCAACCCGGGTGTGTCCCAGTTTTTAATTTTGAAAATCACCCTATTTTTGACGCAAGCAGAGCATGCATCTCTCTGATTGGTTAATCCGCCTGTCAGTCACATCATTTAAAATCAGGGAAACGCGATACGGCTCCAGCTCCGCCCGTCTTTGTAAAGTTTTGTAAAAAGCTTCAATATAAAGAGATGAACTATGTTTTTATGAAATGAGTAGGCTAACCCATCACTTTATAAATGCCTTTTTTCTTCTGTTGCTGGCCCTGGAAATATGGAAGGAATCAATGAAGTGGTGGATGTAATGAGGTGGAAAGAGGGTGAAATATAGATGGTAAAACCCAAAGTGAGCGGGCTAAAGCTGCCTCTGAGCCAAACGCAGCACCATGACCTTAACGGTGAGGATTAGAACAAATGAAGACACGTGAGAGGAGATTAAACACAGAAATGTGCATAGAACAGCTCATTAGATTTCATGAAACTATGGAAGTTAGTCCGTATTACTAACTGTGCTGCTGTGTGATCACGAACACTGTGATTAGCATTAGCATGTGTGAAACAAATAGGGTGCACATATTAAAAACACAGAGAAATATTAGGTATACTTTCAAGAATAAACCAATGGGGAAAAAACTGGTGCATTTTAGTGGTGCATTCACAAAACTTTTACTTAAAGTCAGAATTTAGAGAGAACCTCATGTAAAATCTCTGTGCTGTACTAGTCTAATAAACTTGAAGTTGTACTGTATTTGATCTATATCATTTAGATTTTATTAGCTAAAGTTAAATAAGTGAATAGATGAATAGTAATGTCTGGCCTTTATATCACAAATCTGATGCTCCTGTAGTATGGACAACTCAGTTTACCCCTACATGTTACCACGTTTAGTCAAACATCTCATAAATTAAAGATAAATGAACTAATCAGCAGATTTCTCTTCATCTCCACTAGGGTGTAGTGTGTTAAAAAATATCGAAATATTGATATATCATGTTGTTTAATGTGATGATACAGTATCGATATTGGGGGCTGCTATATATATATGCTATATCTAAAGCCAAAAGTATTTTTTGGTATATTTTACAAAACTATTTTGTTACAGAGCTACAGTTTTGTTGTTTGTTTAGAGGAACAAATCTCGTTTATGTGACAAATTTAATATTTTCACTGTTTTGATGATTAAAATGTTTGTGTTTCATATGAACTTTGCACAAGAAGAGGTTTAACAAAGACTAAGATGATAGTATCATATCCATCATTTAGCCTTTATTTTTATTGAACCATATCGAATCGATTTGAAATATATCGTATTGAGTCGAAAGTGCAGTGTATCGAGATATGTATCGTATCGTGACCAACATATGGAGGTATGTATCGTATCGGCAACATCTTAATGATACCCAGCACTTATTTCCACTAAGTATGGCATTTAGCATTGAAGCTCGACAACAACTTTTAATACAACCACGTGTTTGTGTATATTTTGTTTGGATTTAGCTCCGATTTGGCGTTACTTGGGTTGGTCATGAGTTCTAGTCCAAAGTCAGAATAAAGATCATGATTCTTGTGTCATTTCTTTTATTAAGTTGTAGAGCTGGGTATCATTAAGACGTTACTGATACGATACATACCTCGATACATTGGCCACGACACGATACATATTTTGATACAGTGCACTTTCGGTTTGTTATGATAGATTTCAAATCGATTCAATCAGTTTCACATTTTCGTGCTTTTAAGCCCCAAAAATGCTAAACTAAAGTCTAAACAAAAGGCACTTCTGATAAAAATATTTTGTCATTTTTACCCCTCAACAAGCAAAAAAACTGTAACAATGTAACAAAATAATTTAGTGAAATTTACCAAAAAATATTATAGGCGATATATTGATACAGCAGCCCACGATATCCATACTGTATCATCACATTAAACGATACGATATTTTGATATTTGTGCACACCCCTATTAAGTTGTTAGTATTACAATTGAAAATGTTTAAATTATAACTTAATGATCCATGGGTGTCATCGATTATAACTACATAGCAGATACAGGGACAATAGGTTTTCTTTCAAGGCTGTATAAACGATAAAAAGAAATCGTGATCAAATTGTGATCTGGCTCTGTTTTGTTTTGGTATATCGCCCAAACCTATGGACCAGTAGTTCCCTAACAGTGATATCTTTACTTTAGCCATTGTAAATCTTCCTGGTACCATGTGATATTGACCCTGCACTTGTATGTCCTCCAGTGGCCTCTCCCTTCTTCTACTGTAATTACGCGGACAGGAGACCCGACCTCCACACCTCGCCGGGGTCACAGAGTCAGGGGTGAACGCAACTGCTACCGAGGCTTAGCTAGGTCAAGCCATTTAAGTCAATACCGCTCACCCCGTCTGACAGGCTAAAGCAGCACCTTTTTCATCCACACGGCCGGCGGACAGGGAGACGAAGCAGGCCTGCACTCCTCATCAGAGCGGGATTGGGGTGCTCGGTGACTCCCGTGGACTCCCGTCTGAGGGACCCCTGGAGAAAAGGCATTAGTTTGAAAGAGGCGGCGTGGTTGACCTAGCCCGGGGCCACGTGTGTCACAGCCCGGGCAGAGCGGTATTTGCACTTCAGAAACACACGACAAATTGATAGATTCTGTGGAGGATGAGTGAAGATATACAGACACAGTTAGAGACAGAGAGACAGTGCGGTTGGACAGAGGGAAGATGAACCTGACATTAATACTCTGCTTCCTTAAGGTGAGACAAAGCAAAATGGCCCAATCTGTACCTCAAGTTGATTTAGTTCTGCACTGCACTGCAAAAAACTAAATCTAGCCAAGTTAAGATGACTTGAATTAAGAAAGTTTTACATGTAAATTTCACTTGAGTAGTAAGTAAAATGATCTAGTCAGGGTCGCGCCACCTTATGTCTCCGCTCAATTGAATTTCTCTCCAGCGACTAGGTCAGGAATCAGAATACACTAGATTGTTTCCAAGAACCCGGCAGTTGTAGACCACACACCAGCCAATCAGCAAAGAGCTGTGAAGCCATGACGTCAAACTCAAGCGCTTGTCTGGGTCCCTTTTGTGGAACAGCACAACAGTAAACAAAACGGTCAAGATGGATGTAGACGAAGACATACATTCTGTGTTGGCAACGATTCCCAAAATCGAGGATTTAAAGCCGTAACAAAGAGAATATTTGTTGAATTTTATCAAGAGGAAAGACGTTATTGTCCTTCTTCCTATGGGATTTGGCGCATTACATTCTCCTCGACCAAATAAAAGTGATTGGTTAAATAAAAAAAAGTACCCGCCTAACGTTGAGCGAACGAATCCGAATGCGGCTGATGAATCAGGCTAAAACTGATCTGCCAGTGGAATAAGACTTTTCGTACTTAAAATGTTTAAAATGCATTGCGCTACACTTAAAATAAGAAAAACAACAACTTTTTGCTGTTTAAATGAGAAACAAAATTGGCTGTTGCTTGAATTAAGAAAAAACACACTTATTCCATTGGTAGATTATTTTACTTGTCAAGTTGATTCGACTCAAATTAAGTAAAAAATGTAATTCAAATCATTTTAATTTAATTAGATATTGTTTTTTCCAGTGTGGGGCATTGCAATTTAGTCATTTTTAAAATAATCTTGTACTTGAAAAGATTTTGACAGATCGCACAGAAAGAATTGTTTTATCAAATTGTAAACCCAACTCATTAGAGTTTTATCTCCAAAAAATAGTAAAAATAAGTAAGAATTTTTATGCAAATTTTCTAGGATTTAATTAGTGAAAATACTGATCAAGATTTCTCAAACCTTTGGAAAAAATCTTTACAGAGATTTTGCAATACAGTGGTCCCTCGTTTATCGCGGGGGTTACGTTCTAAAAATAACCCGCAATAGGCAAACTACACAAAGTAGTCAGCTTTATTATTATTATTATATCTGTTTTAAGGCTGTAAAACCCCTCACCACACACTTTATACACTTTTCTCAGACAGGACAGTTACAAACCTTTTTGCATCCTTTTTAAAACTTTTGCTGCTGTCGTCCTTAAGTTATATTCCTCCTTCTTCATGTAACAAACTGAAGATTAATTTATTTCGTAATGGCGCCTACAGCTGTTTAACTTCTACCTTCCTTCAGCATGTCCAAAAGTCCAACTTTTTGCGATGGTTTGCATCTTCTCTCTTCATCTTCCTCTGCCTTTTGGGTGTGACTGCAGGAGCTTTTGTCGGTGCTGAACATTTTGTCGACATTGTGGGTTTTGTCAGGGAGAAAACATGCAAACATACAGCACTTCAGAGTCACAGTGCTAGAGATCGAACATTTATGTAAATTTGGCTGAATGCATTCTGTACTGTACAGGAGACACGGCACGGAGGAGACTGATTGACAGTGGTCTACAGTGACTTAGCCAATCAGGATGCGGGCTGAGGAACACACTGCACCTTCATACACTGTAAAAAAAAAAGAAGCATGCACGTTATAGTGAGGGACAACTGTACCTTATTTATTATGGAAACTTGGCATGATATATATATAAAAATAAAAATAAAAAGCCTGCCTTTAAAGCTACTATCTGCACTTTTATTAGATTTTTTTTCTATTATGTGAAACCTGTTCCCTCTCTCCTCTCACCTGGCCTCTGTCTTCTTCTGTCAGGCCAAAGCTGGCACACTGTCAGACAGCAGTAACACAGACAGTATCTACTAGTGTTATATGAGAAAACAACAAGGCCAGGTCAGCCAGTTAAACTATAAACGGTAGATTTAAAAGGTATACTTACTTTAATCATTGTACAAAATTAAAGCATCCTGGCAACAGTTTGTCTGAATGGGAAACTGGTTGGCTAATGCAGTATAATTCTAGTAGACATAGTAGCTTTAATACTGCATACACCGCCCTTTTCATGCATCCACCCCATTACAACCCCATCCATGTGTTGTTACACCAATCACCCTCCATCCTCTGCCTCTTGTGTGGGGTCAATCGTCCCACCTCTTCCCTGCTCGGAAAATGTCCCTTATCAATATTTGAAGACACAATTGTAACCCTTGGTAAACACATCTCGGCTGAAAAGTAAATTATCAGTGGAGCGGGCCACTTGGGACGCGCTGTCTGGATCCTGTCTCCCGCCTGCCTCTCATTCTCTGTCAATTCAATCATGGAGAGGGGAACCAATAGTCTCCAGCAAAGCTCTTGTTGAGGATTTTTCAAAACTAAACAATGCCCAGGGCAGATTGTATCCTCCGGAGGACTGTGGGCCAAAGTGAGATACGCTGCAAATCCCAGAATGCCGAGCAGTTAGAAGTTTTAATATACGGCATTATTCAGTGGAGCAGTGCTGAGTTGGAGGCTTTGAGATTGAACAAGAGAGCAGAGCCAGTGTGCACATCAGGTATTGTTGTGACATATAGATATAGGTAGTAGAAAGTGCATAATAAAAATGCATAGGAAGTAGCATGCTGAGAGGGACATGTATCTGCAGGCAGGCCCATGCAGAGAGCGCGGGCAGGTAAAGGAGCTACGTTGTAACGACATAAAACTTGCATTATCATTTTATTTCTAGTTGTTGGAGAGTTAATACTTTATGGAAGAAGTAAGGGACTAAAGGAATAAATCTGTGACATCGTAACATGCTGCCAGTAATTTAAAATGCAGGTTTAACCACACTTTTAATAGACTTAATAAAGCATGAACCAAGGCCTAATTCATGATCAACAAATCATTTTTGAAAGTGAAACAAAAACAAATAATTTCTGATAATTTTTTTCAAATTAGGTAAAGGAGCTTTCTGGTCAAAAATGCCTAAATCTAAGGCTATGTTCAGACTGCAGCCTGAAGTGACCTAAATCAGATTTTTTTTCCTCTATGTGACCTGTATCTGATCTTTTAATGACAGTCTGAACGACACAGATCCGATTTTTTCCAAATGCAACCCAGGCCACTTGGTTATGTGCTCCTAAAACCGATACATATTTGATCTTTTGACATGCGACTTCAGTCTGAACGGCCAGATCACATTCATCCCACCTACACATCAGGCTTGGAGTCTAGTCAATGCAGGGAAAGCGAAGTTAGTGTGTTGCTGTATTCAGGCCAAATTGGAGGGGTCTTATCGGATACTGGGCGTTTGACATGACGGCCAAAGAAATGGCTGAGCGTGGTTACAGGTGGTCCTGGCTCCAGTGTCAACAAAAAATAAAGAGCCTGTGAGCCAAATACAAGGAGGCGAAAGACTCTAAACAAATGAAGTGGCCGTGGACGTGTAACCTGTCCATTTTACTGAACCATATTTTGGGAGACAAGCCCAGCATTTAGGCTACTTCCGTAAACACTGAGCACACTCGCTGCGTGTGATGTCGTTGTGTCATCCAATGCGCATTTGGGACACTTTTGGGGCATTTAAAGTTCACACTGAAGATCACATACAAGTTGCATTAACTGGAAATGTGAACAACCTCGCAAAAAAATCTGAACGTTAAGCCCTGCAGTCTGATCACATAGCCTAAGTTTGTGCTACCATCAATTAACCCTGAGTTAAGTTAATCTTGACCGACTGTGCTAAAACCCATTGAAGTAAATTTTAAATCATTTGGAATTTGGTGCCTTCATCTCTACTAATCACATGTGCCCAATGCACTCAGAGTTGTGCGTCAGTGAGGAAATTATGAAAAATGAGGTATGGTTGTAATTGTTCCGAACATAACGGAACACTACAATGACATGTAGATGAAGAAAACTGGGGCATTTTCTCTTTTTTTTTTTTCTAGAATTTGTCAGATTTACTACCACAGAGCCTGCCGTAAGTTGTAATTGCAGCATGTTTCCAGACGTCCTCCTGGTTTGTGACGTAAGCTTGGATAAAACCTATTGAAATGGTGCTTATTCGATATAAGATACAGTCACTTGGCCTGCAAGACTCATTCACTGACAAAAAAGATGCATGGAATCCTTCATTTACAAAATTTATATATTCATTAGTATTTGCCAGTCATTACGGAATTCAAATTGGAGTAAATAATTTTTCCCAATGGCGTTTTTTAGAGTGCCCTCTTAGCCGTAAAAAGTACATATCCATTAAGGCATAATTTTATATATTCTGTACAACCATTGCTATTTATACTGTGTCAGGACTGACACAGAAAGATTATTGCTTTATACTCCCGTATGAAACAAAAGCCAGATCAAAACCTTAATCTGTGAATCACATGCTGAAAAACTTAACAAAAACATGTCAGAAAGCTCAGTGCACTTCTGTCAAAGGCATGTAATACACTGCATAATCCAAAATGGAGTCCAACAGATCACAGAAAAAAAAAAATGGCACCCAAAACGTGGAAGACGCAACACATTTGAACGCTCCAAATCCCTGTGAGTGGTCTCTTCACTCATGTCATATTTCACATTACCGACCTGTCTCTGTGTAAATCGCTCCAACAGCCACAAGCCTCGCACAGCCCATGTCATCTGCAAATCACAAATCAGACTTTTTTGACGCGAACCACTACACCGGACCAGAGCGCCAAAGGCCTTTCCATGGCCGAAGCGCACCAATACTTAAAAGTGATGTGAAACAGCTAGCGAGAGTGAAAGAGGGAGGGGGCCGATCTGCCTGGGAGCGTTGCATAGACTTCAATCTTCAATGAAACGGAAAAAAAAAAAAAAACTGAAAAAGATGGGAAAGCGAAAGACAACAGACTCGTCCATCAGGCAGGGAAAGGTCAGGATTTTGTGGGTGGAATTGGGAATTGCAGATGTGGAGAACAGCAGGTTTTTTTCCGCTGTCGTGAGCAGCTAAGGAGCGCTGCTTTAAAACACATCTGCCGGTAAACATTTTGGCCCGACTATGGGTCATCTCTCCTGTCTGCGGCGGACCCAGCCGAGCGTGAACGTGTACCTGCACTCCGCCAACACGCGCTTTTCTTTGGACAGTTACGGTCTAATTCTCCTGACCGTAGGGTGGAAGGAAACTGTCATGGTATTATTAGTTCTGTTAAAGTGGGATTGTAATCTGGTTTTATGCCTCACAACGTCTTGGCATATGTACCACACGCTTTCTGTAATCCATGGCTTTCAGAGTAATGGAAATCTGTGGTTAACTGCTCAAAAATAATCAGATCTTTTGAATGGTGAAGAACTCAAAATGGATCTATTAACCAAAGGTGAAACTCATATCTGTGTGTGCACTTAGTGATTTGTGAATGTTGGCATTGGGTTGTTGGCTACATGGAGAAGAGCTTTTTACACTTCAACTCTCTTAGGCTACGTTCAGACTGCAGGGCTTCATGCTCAATTCCGATTTTTTTCTGAAATCCGATGTTTTTGCGAGGTTGTTCACATTTCCAATTAAATGCGACTTGTATGTGAACTCCAGTGTGAACATTAAACGGCCCGAAAGTGTCCCGCATGTGCACTGGAGGACACGATGACGTCAACCACAGCGAGCGTGCTCTGTGTTTACGGAAGTTGTCCAAACATGGACGCGAGCATTGAGCACCTGGAGATTTTAAAGTTTCTCTCGTACCGGAGCCAGAACATGAACAACTTACTTGTTTTAAGGAGGAGATTGAGAAGGAGAAGGACGAGGTTTTTGGCCGTGGTGTTTTGTGGGGCAGTGGCCGCAGCGTCCGTTGAAAGGAACGTGTGGATGTGGAGACGTAGCCAAGAGTGGTGAGTGGCGATGTGCTTCTCTTCAGTGACACGGAGTTCATTAACAATTTTCGCCTATTTCAGCGCAGAATAGTGACGTTTGTGGCTTGTTGATAACGTGGAGGTCGGATGAACGCGCTTTGGCCGTTCAGACTGAAGTCGCATGTCAAAAGATCAGATATGTATCGGTTTCAGGACACATATCCAAGTGTCCTGAGTCGCATTTGAAAAAATCTGATCTGTGTCGTTCAGACTGTCATTAAAAGATCAGATACAGGTCACATAGGGGCCAAAAAATCGGATTTGGGTCACTTCAGGCTGCAGTCTGAACGTAGCCTTATTCTACTTATGTTTTTTATGGGTTGGGTCAGTTCTTCTAACTTTAGACTTAAAACCTGTTGTTCATTGCATGATTTTTTCATCTTTCTGGATGGCACTACAAGACATGTGGAATTTAAAGTCCTAACACAGCATCCATGCACACTGTTCAAATATCAGGCTCTAGGCTCCAGCTGGTACAGTTATTGTAGCTGGACTGGTTAGCTCAGGCAGGTGCTGATAGCAGAGTGTTTGAATTAAAGTTAGTAAATGAAAAGGAAATTGGGAAATGGGACTTCATAGCTGAACTCTTCTGTGGTGCACTTTGGTTTATTGTAGGTCACATGTTTGACAGTAGACGCAGCAAGACAGAGTACTCACTCCAAAATATGACACTGCAGATTTCAATAGCAGAATTCTTGGATTTTTTGGTTTTCTTTCATCACAGATGGCCAAAATGGTGTAGTAAATAAGTTTGAAAATAATTGAGTAATGGCTGATTTAGCTACAAAAGACACGTGGACCAAAACATACAAAGTACTACTGTGTATCCCTCATGTGTCGGGGTCAGCCCTGTGTTCCCTCATTTCCAAGATTTTTCTCAAAATGAAACTCTAATTCAAGTCATTTTTATATACCGCATTTAAAAGGATGATTCAGAGTCATTTCAGCCTAAGGCCCTTTGCACCATGACCTCTACATTACATCTGTAGTCTGCTGGATGATAGGTTGGGTGCAATCGATGACCAAATTGGGAGAAATTGGGATAAAATCTGATGCAAATTGATGATAAAGGAAAGGTGGGAACATAGAGCCTAATTTTGGAAAAAGCAAAACAAAACAAAACAAAAAAACATAGAAATGAGAGAACATAGACACGCTCCCCATGTGGCAGCTAAATTGCAAATGTTGTCAACTCAGACACAGTTCATTTATCAAAAAAAAAAAAGAAAGAAAGAAAGAAAAAAAAAGTCTTATTGTACCCTTTTTTATGTTTTTATCTGGATATGTGGTTCATATGCACCAAGAGGTTTGCCGTTTGGCCGTTTTACTCTCTTAAACTGCACGCTGTTGGAACAAATGACTCCAAATGTGCTGGAATCTCGCTGCAAAACTACTTAACGCGTGTTGTACTAAAACCCCACTAAACCATTTTTATTTATTCATAACCAAATCTAAACCCCTGCTCGACACTTTCACCCAGATTCTTTACACAACAGACGTCACTTAAAAAAAAAAAAAAAAAAAAAAAAACTGACAGAGAAAGCGCTTCCCTAACACGCCAAATGAGTTAAATCAAATGTCAAGCTCAAATGCTACGTAATCATCCGACGAGCCCAGTCTCGGAGGTGCATTTGGAGAGAAATCTAGAGGAAATGGGGCAAGGAAATCACTGTCTGAAGCTGGAACCATCAGAGCTTAAGTGCGTCTTTACCTACCGCAAACCGCCTGAGACTACTGACCTTCTGCCATTATGGACCGGGCCAAACAAATGTCGCAGAGTTTTTCCATCACGCGGCGCACACGGAGCAGAAAGCACTCTTCTTGTCACGGCGAGGAAGAGGAGCGCCGGTGAAGAGGAAGAGGAAGAGGCGAGGCAGTGGGGACAGATGTGAGACGGGCTCGACAGACACCCAAGGGACACCCGAGGAACATCTGGAAGGAACGGTCGATGGAGCTTGTACGCTACCGTACGCTGATGAAATATGGATTGGATGAAAAATGGCGCAGTTATGTAGAAGTATGTGATTGTGTTGTTGTATTTGAGAGAGGAAGTAGTAATTGAAGTAGAAGGACAACTGTGAATATTAGGGACGCAACGATATCCAAGTCTCACGATACGATATCATCACGGTATGAACCTCACGGTACGATATTTATTGCGATATTGTGGGAAAGCTCACGATATGGTGGGAAGGCTCATGATTAGAGATGTAACAATATTCTAATCTCACGGTACGATATTTATTGCGATATTTTGTGGAGGCCATTGTGCTATTTTTTCCTCTTAAAATGCCTTGATCCAAAGACTTAAAACTGCTTAGAACTGTTATTTCTTCTTGTAGTCTAAACTGAAATGGAGCAAAGGATCATGGTCTATGTAGTTCCCTCTGTCTTTTTTTTTTTTTAGTTATTGCTGCACCATAACTCTTAATTTAAGCAAAGAGACTTGTAATTCTATATACTATTGTGATGGTCCACGATCTTATTGTGAGAACTTTGACGATACGATACGATATCATGATATTTCGCTTCTTGTTACATCTGTAGTGAATATTGGAAAGCAAGTTATACATTAACATTGGACACTAACTTTGGTCAATACAGTATATCCAAATTTCAGGTGTCTACTGCTTTGTCAAGGACAGAAGAAAAGTATAGTTTTGTTTCATTCAAAGATGCAATATGCAACTTTTCTGTCTTGTCTCCATGGAGATGCTTTGCCTGGAATCTTCTGCAGTATTACATTAAATATCAATATTGTGGTTTTCTTTTGTCTTCTTTTTCCTGGCTTGAAAATCATTCATTCTGTGAGCAGGCCTGCCTCTCCACAGATCATATGTATAATTTGACCTGGAGGCCCATTCCCCCGTCTCCTTGGAGAAGTTTAAAACTATATTGCGGTAAAGCAATAACATCGCCATGGAGACAAGTTGGTAGTATACCCTCCACAAAAAGTTAGCACAACTAAATTGTTTGTCAAGCTACACAACTAACTTTGCCAACATAGAATAGTTTTAAAAAGAAATTATATTAAAAACTCTAACTGAATACTTCTTGGGTTTTGCACTGCATTATACTTAAAGATGCATTGTGTAACATTTTTGGTGAAAGGTCAGTGTCCGTCAAATGTTTTTCTCTACGGAGATTAGGAGTGTGCAAAAATATCGAAATATTGTATCGTTTAATGTGATGATCCAGTATCAATTTTGTGGGCTGCTATATCGATATATCGATATATTGATAGAGTATATTTTATTTTATTACATTTTTTTGTTGGCGGGCTAGACTTTTTTGAAAAATGGGTGTGTTTCATATTAACTTTGCTCAAGAAGTGGTTTAACAAAGACTTTTAGTATCACAGCCATGACTTAGAAATAATTTTTTATTGAACCGTACCAAATCGAAATCATATCGAATCAAAATTTATTGTATCAAATAGAAAGTGCATTGTATCATGGCCTATGTATCGTACCGGCAACTTCTTAATGATACCCGGCCCAAATGGAACTTTTATTGCTTTTATTATTTTTTCTATCTTCATGAAGACCAAATCAAACCAAGTTACAGGTCAGATCTGTGGAGAGGCGACCCCGTTCACAGTCAGATGTATGTTTTTCTCAGTATTTTTGAGCTACAAAAGCACTTGTAACTGAATAAATGTAAAGTAGAGCTGTTTAATGTCATACTGTGGAACATTTCAGGCAGAGCGATGACATATCCATAGAAACACGATGGTGACGGACCCCCAACCAAAAAGTTGCATCGTGCATCTTTAAAGAAATGAAATAAACAAGGTTGCTGGTAATTTTATGTTTCAATCCAAACTTTCTTCCTAAAATATTGTTGCCATTTAAAGCAACACTGTTAAACTAATATAAATATATCAACTAAATTAGCTCCATCTAACCAAACCCTAATATTAGCATCTGAATGTTTCCTCACTGAAATCATAATCTGGTCTGCACTAATGAAACTGCAGCCGAGAGGAGCAGGAGGAGGAGCAGGGGACAGATGTGGCCCAGTCCTACGTCCCTCTCAGACACCTCAGGGACCTCATAAACAGCTGGAAGGAATCGTCAATAAGCACACACACCCGTCTCTACCTGCTCCAGTGATGTATGAATCTACACACCGGGATGTAAACAGTTCTGGACCATGCATCCAGTTCTTTTTTGATCCTTTTTTGATATTGCCAGTGCACTATAAACCATTGCAATCACAAACACTGTAAATTGTGTTTCTATTTGTGTCATATTTAATCATAGCTTTCTTGTCATTGATCCTTTGAATTCAGGAACTGTTTTTGATAGACAGTGCTGGATTTGGGAATGGTCCCATATTACACAAAATTGACTCTTGTGAGCTTTAAACCATGTTATAATGTTGTTACCTCTTCAGAAACATACCTAGAGTTGTTTTTTGTTTCATTTCCACATGTTTGAGTAAGCCTGCATTGTTAGGCTGTCTGTGTCCCCAAAGCGCAAAACTCTATTTCACCTTGTGACGTCATGAAGCAGGAGTTTTCACGTTAAGTTCAAGCTCATGTACAAAGTTTATTGTCAATCCATCATACAAAGATCATACAAAGAATCAAAATTATGTTTCTCACTATCCCATGTGTAACAAATAAATAAATAAATAATAATTTGTAAATAGTACAAAAGGTGGTAGGGGGTGGGGTAGTGGGGGCATGGGGTCAGGAGTCCAAGTGTCCACAGCTACCATTTAGTTTTCGTTTAATAAAGATTGGATGTTCCAGGGTTGAAATGATCCAAATGATCCTAGTTGTTTATTTAGGTTGAAGTTTCGACCTAAATACTGGATACATGGATTCTAACTGGACGACAGAGGGATTCTACTCACATTCTAGTGTATATGGAGTTTAAAAACAAAGTGGAGAACTTTCTGTATTACTACATGACATCGCAAAGTGGTACAGTGATTCCTGTTGGAAAGAAAAATTCAGCCTAATTATGTAGGATTGTGCTAGCCAGGCTGGCTCCATCTAGTGCCTCCGCTCAATTTAATTTCTCTCCAGCAATTAGGTCAGGAATCGGAATACACTAGACTGTTTGCAAGAATCCCGGAAGTAGTAGACCAATCAGCGAAGAGCTGTGAAGCCATAACGTCAAACTCAAGCACCTGTCTGGGTCCCTTTTGTAGTACAGGACAACAGTAAACAAAGCGGTCAAGATGGATGTAGAAGAAGACATACATTCTGTGTTGGCAGCGATTCCCAAGATCGAGGATGTAAAGACGGAACAAAGAGAATGTTTGGTGAATTTTATCAAGGGGAAAGACATTATTGCCCTTCTTCCTACGGGATTTGGCGCATTATATACATCACAACCAAATAAAAGCTATAGTTAAATAAAAAAATACCCGCCTACCATTGAGCGAACGAATTGTAATGCTGCGAGGTCAGACAGTTTCCACTAAGTGAAACAGTCTGATGAATCACTCTAGTATTGTGCTTTAATCATGTGTGAATGAAACAAAACACAACTCCATGTATGTTTTTGATGAGGAAACAATTTTATAACATATCACAAAATAGCCTAATATGGGCCCTTAATTAATTACATTTAATTTAATTGCTATAAAACACCTATGGAACAATCCACACATACTGTAAGTGAAGTGTTACACCTTTAAACCTGATTGTTTCCTATATGATGAATTTCTTTGGTATTTCTAGCTATAAGTGGTAATTTCTCATTTTCTCAAGTTAAACAAGTGAAAAGTGGAATATCAATTTGACTGTATAAAACATGTATAAAACATCACCCTTTTATCCGATACAACATAAAACCATGTCCAAAGGTTCCATACAGTGACGCCTGACTTCACCACAACAGCTGTTTGAAGTATCCTAATATCTGAACTTACCACGCAGATGTTACCTCTCATTATTACCTCTCAGCGGAGATACAACATGCACTTTAGCTGCTCCACAATCTCCAACAGGCCTGCACGGATGACTGGACACGGGAGAAGAGAGGAGCCCTGCATTAAACATGAGCCGTTAGAATGGCACACACCACATAAAAGCTTGGTGTGGCAGGTCCATGTCTCCGCCGCGACGTGAGGGGAGAGGACAGATTCTTAGCCCGTCTTTTAATGTGTGCGCTTGGGCTTAACATTGTTTGGGGCGCAGTGATTTCAGATTACGACCACAGGGGGCGGCCCGGGGCACTTCTTGTGAGGAGGGCAGGAGATTGTTGCGCTCCCTCAAGTCTCCAAAGGATAGAAAGTAGGGCCAAGTGGATTCCTGCTCATAAACAAGTGGTGTAATAGATGTGGTTAGGAGAAATGTACGATGTCACGCTGTAGACAGTAAAAAGAAGTGGACTATGGGAGTGTGATGTCACCCATAGTGTTTGGCTCCAGTCAAATGAAGCTCACCGAGGCTGGCAGTTGTAGGGATGAATTTGGAGCAAGTTTCATATTAGGATTAGGGATTTATTTATGGAAAAAAATATCTAAATTAAAACTCCGGGATCATGTAGAGTGGGTTAATATGAACATTTTAAGACCAAAATAACAAGGCTAAATACAGTATTTACAGAGAGGGGTGACAATTGGAATCAGAGTCGATAGAGTCGATGGAGCCAATGTTCTGTCAAAATGGGTTGCCTCGTCGAAATGAGCTACCAGCATCTTAAATTGACAGTGACGTCGAAATAAGCGACCTTACTTTTTTCTGTTTACAGTTGTATAGATCCAATAAAGTGAACCTCCCCAGTTTCACAACATATTTCTTTGGATTAGAGACAGCGGGTTTTATCCTGTTTGCAGACAGTGATCACGCTTTATACCTTATTTGAAATTTCAGCTCATTTATATGAACATGCGTAGGTAGTTAATTTTGACAGTCACATTATACTGCAAAAAACTAAGTCTAGTCAAGTTAAGATGACTTGACTTAAGAAAGTTTTATCATTTTACTTCTCAAGTTCAATCTACTCAAATAAAGTAAAATGTTCTTAATTTAAGTCATTTTACCTTACCTAGATATTGTTTTTTTCCAGTGTATGCTATAAAACAGGGCTCTGACTAATGGTAGCACATATCGACAGGCCAATTTAGCCACTGAATAATGCTCCCACTGTAGAATCACAGTACTGTGGTCCAAAAGCAAGAAAGATATCCGACGAAGGCTTTTTTTGCTATGCATTTTTTCTCTTTTGTCTTGCTGCTCCTTGCATTTGCACCTCTACAAGAATTTTGGTGTGCATTTTCTGTTTTCTTTTGATCCCACTGTAGAATCACCATTATTCACTCATTTATATGAATTTGGGTAGAAGTATCTCATTTCGACAGGCCTATATCTTCTATCAAATAAGGCTCCAACTATATAAGAGAAAGAAATGACTGGAAACACTAAAATCTTTATATTAAATGGATTTAAATATATAATATTTAGATTACAGTGTGAAATTCCTTTTATAATATAGTGATATTTTATGTACACAACGCCTTTAAACAAAGTTACAATGTTTTCTACATATGGAAACAAAATAAAATACGATGTAATGAAAATGATAACAATAAAATAAAATAGTAAATCCAAACTATTCAATCATCAAATGTAGGTATTCTGCCGCAAATCCAACATGCACATGTGGTTGCTTACACGCTTAAGTGGTCAAAACAAACAATAAAACCAATACACTTTTTGAAATGTTACTTGTTACTCCACTTCTGCGTCGGGAGCTCAAATCGACGGGCATTTACACTGTAACAGCAGTTGGAGATCGACGGGTAGCCCATTTGGATAGGACACCAGAAGCAGCTTTGCCCATTTTTGTATACAGTCTATGGTAAAAATACACATTTTTCCAAGCTATGTTGAGCAATAAAACATATTAAAATTGAAGATGAAAGATTGAATGCAAGATAGATTTGTTTAATTCCATACCGTGGATCATTTCAGGGAAAAGCGATAACACCTTCATGGAAACAATCAGGTGGCAGACCTCAGAAAAATCTTTAAAGTTTATTATCTTAATTCAACATTTCATACAGCTTAATTTTAGTTTTGAGGAGGAAACATTAATTTAGTAATACATACTGTGCAGGACATACAGCTCATATGATCGGAGCCCAAAACTACCTCAAACTTTGTTAACTATTCCACACTTTCTTTCCAAATATTCCACGATGTTCTATTATTTTTGATGCGTTTTTGAATTTCCTCTATAGCACTCGTCATGACCTTCTTTAACGTATTCCTTGACCCGAAGTCCTGCCTCAAAAAATCGCTGAATCTTGTTGACAGACCCCACTGCTCACATCCCTCCCACCTGACAAACTTTCCTATACACGACCTTCAAAACTTAAACCTTAAAACCGTTTCCGTTTTCTCACCGCTCAAGTCCCCGTGTACCTCTTTGCCTCTGGGGACCTCTTCATTATCTGTCACTAAATGTTTTTAAGTTTGCATAATTGATCTTCTCCAATAAGTCCTCATTGATTTATGGAGGTCTGCTGGCTTGCTTGAAGGAGGAACTTGTTAAAAATTCATAACCCAGCTACGCGTCTTCACAATCCATTAGCTGCTCCCACACCCAGGATCCTCCCATTGATTGACCTTGCGCTGAGAATTTCATGGACAAGGCATTTTTCCTCTATTTTATTGCAGTGTTACTCCTCACCTTTTTACCCCCAATAGGCCACGCTTTGATTTCATCCATGTGTGTTCCTCAATCTCTCTTTCTGTCTTGATTTCAGGCCCCCTCCCGTTCACCGCCGACTCAACGCGCCCTCCCCTTCGCAAAGACCTTACTCAAAGTCAATGAATAAATAAAGAATTCGCCATAAACAGCTTCCCCAGTGTTATTTAAGCTTCCCCAACCTGGCAACCCCTCCCCGCGCACATGCAAGCTGGTTTTCCATGCTTCTTGGGGACATACGTTGACTTATGTTCCTTTCTCGGAGACTGATCCTAAGATTTTTAAATTAGAATTCCCTTTATTTACTGTACAACGCTCTATTCCTTCTATACTTAAACTACTGTGTGGAGATATGGGGGAATAGTTAGAAATCAAATATGAATACAGTTTTTCTAGTCCAAAAGAAGGTTATCAGTATTATTAATCACGTGAATTACTATGGACCAACAAATCCTCTTTTTGTTAAGCTAAAAGTACTTTAAATTTTTTGATTTTGTTGACCTGAGTACAGCCATAGTGATGTACAAGGACTAGAATCATCTGCTTCCTCCATGTTTAGAGGAGTTATTTGAGCAGAGAGAGAGTCAGTATAACCTTATCTTTAAAGAAAAAAAAAAAAAGAAAAATTAAGATAAGAACTAAGAAAAAAAAAGTGATTGTATTTCTGTTAGAGAGATTAGTTTATCGAACAATCTGAGTGATGATTTTAAAAAAGTCTAACACTTTAGAAGCCTTTAAAAAAGAGTATAAAGCGTTATGTTTTGAAAGATATAGAGCTCTGGAACTAATGAATTATGCATTAATTTAATTTTTTTTCATCTCTTATATATACAGTAAGTCACATGTGAAATTGTAAATGCAAACTTGCTGTTCATATGCTGTTTTTTTCTTGCAGTACTATCATTGTTTAATAGAGTTTGGCATTATAAGTACTTTTTACTTTGGCCTAAACCCTTTCGGTCATGATCTATGGGGTTGTAGACGATGTTGACGATGTTTTGCTTTGTTGCAATTGGCCGCATAAACTACTACTACTACTACTACTACTAGTCTAACCATAGTTATGACTTTCCTAAGTTAAAGGTGAACTTCGTAACTCTTCTGGTGGAGGGTTTGATGTTGATGGAGATGTTTGAAGTTAAGACGTTGCCAATACAATACATCCCTTGATACATAGGCCACATACGATACATATCTCGATACAGTGAGCTTTCGATTCAATACGATATGTTTCAAATTGATTCGATATGGTTCAATAAAAAATAATGGCTAAGTCTTTGTTTTAACGACTTCTAGTGCAAGTTCATATGAGATGCGCCCATTTTAATCATCAAAACACTGAAAATATAAACAAGTTTCCTTCCTCTAAACAAGCACAAAACTGTCGTGCTGTAACAAAATCATTTAGTAAAATATACCAAAAAATACTCTTGGCAATATATCGATACAGCAGCCCACAATATCAATACTGTATTACCACATTAAACTATACAATATATCGATGTTTTTATATTTTTGCACACCCCTAATCTCCATGGAGACAAGCAGATGCTGCCATCAAGCCAAGTTACAGGTTAGATCTGTGGAGAGGCAAACCCACTCACCATAAGAACGCATGTTTTACAATACCACATAATATTAATAGTGAGAGAGAGTAGATTGATAGTTAATGCCATAATGTAGAACAATTCAGGCAAAGCAATAACATCTCCATGGAGACAAGCAGGTAGTGGATCTTCTACCAGCAAAGTTACACAGTGCATCTTTAACTTAAACCCATAACCATCACATATTTTAACCCTTCCAGCCAGTATTGTATACGATACCTGGGAATATGTTTTATATAACTGCACAAAACTTTCCAACCATAAAAGATAGAAACGTACTTTTTTCCCTCGATAAGCTCAGACTTGTGGCTTTCCGAGCATATTTCCGGCATTATCCTATGTCATACTATATGATGACGTAGGGAAAAACAAGTGTCCAAACTTTGCCAAAGAGTGTAGTGAGTCAAAATGGTCGACTGCTCTGAGCGTCTGTGTTTGTAACAGTTGAAAAATCAGCTTTAAGTGCAGTTATTTCTTAAATAAATGGCAAATTACGCATCTTGGTCTGTGTAATTGAGCATCCCTTGCTATTTTTTTTATTTGAATGGTTTATGACTGGCAACAGTAAAGTAATGGGGAGATTGCACTTTTTTGCTTTGTTTTGAGGGAATTAAGAATATTTTTAGTTTACTTCCAGACTTGACATTTTGCACTTTTGTAGCTAAGGCTCTAAATTAAGCTTTTGTTATGTCCAAAAATGTGTTTATATATGTTTTCTGTGAAAGAGTGTGTTTTTTTTTTCCTGAAATAACAGCTTGTATTGAAAAAAAAAAGTATAACACTTCATTAAGGAGTAAAAGGAGGAGTTTTAATAGCAAAATTAAGAAATAAAAATCCAGACAAGGACAAATGTACTAAAACTACCCTTAGGTCTTGACACATATCTGAACTTTATACCACATTGTAAGTCTAAAAATAAAGGATTTACTATGGGGACCTGATCTTTGCCCCATAACGCCGACAGGTCCTCGTGACGTGTGTGTGTGTACAGATTTTAGTCCCCGCGGCGTGCTAAATACCCGTCCACACACGCACACGTCCGATTCCCCTGCCATCAAATTCAAGTGTGTAAATTTTCTAAAAGGTTCTGAAATTTTTATGATCATTTCAGGGGATGATGGAGTAATAGCTGAATAGTGAAGCTATTACTTTTAATATTTATATTGAGTGGCCTGAATGATTCATGTGACAGGATGTAAAATCAGAGCTGTGGGTTGTGTGTACTTCACAAACCACCGGGACACTCTGTAAAAAAGAAAATATTTGTTTGCCCGAGATGATGATTCAAACTGTTGTGTAGTGTACTGCAGTTTAATAGTTTTGTGGAGTAGGTCTTTGAAAGGCTGACATGTATTCAAGGTCAAGAACTCCTTTACCTAATGCTCTTTGCCTCACTTTTATGTAAATATATGTACAATTTTAACACATTAATTCAAATACTGGTGCAATTTTGAAGGTGCACACTTTGAATGGTCTTAAAAATATACTGAAAAACATGCATTGTAGAGTTTAAAGTGACTATGACATGTTAGGCTACTCATTTTACTAAAAGACAGTTAAGATTTTTGCAAAAACATTCACACTTGTTTTCCAAATTTGGTCTTTTTTAAGTTTAAAATTGTACTTCTGGTTGGAAAGCCTGACATGACACTGGGAAACTCCTTTAATGTACACAGAAATAATAATCTGACAAATACAAACACAAGAAAACACTATTATTTTGTTTAAAGTATTAGAAAAAAAAATGTGTATAAGTGTAAAATGTGGATAACTTTAATTTGATGTCATCACTATGTTTAGAACTCCACACGACCTGTCATTTTCAACACATTTTCAACTTTTATTAAGCTTGTTGCTGTTTGTTTCTATAGATATGTCATTGCTCTGCCTGGAATGTTCCACAGTGTGACATTAAACAGCTCTACTTTACATCTATTCAATTACAGGTGGTTTTATAACTCAAAAAAATAGAAAAAACAGACATTCTGACTATGAGCGGGGTCGCCACTCCACAGATCTGACCTGTAACTTGGTCTGGTTTGGTCTCCATGAAGATAGAAAGGTTTAATATCATACTGTTAAAAATTCCAGACAAAGAAATCACATCTCCATGGAGAAAAGCATTTGATGGACCAGAAAAGTTGCACAATTCACCTTTAACAAATGACTTGCTTCGTTTGTGTAAAACTATAATTTATATTTGCAACAATTATAATCTCACCAAATTAAATCAAAATTAAAGAATCATAAACATCTGTCATACACACTTTAAGGTTAAGGTACAGTAAGGACTTTATCCTCTGCATTTGACCCAACCTTCAACCTGTCAGGAGCAGTGGGACCCTTCTCCAGATCTTGAGCTGGTCTTGGTCAGGACTACCTTAACTGGAGGTAGAACTGACCAAGACTATCTCCAGTTAAGGTAGCCCTACCAAGACCAGCTTAAGATCTGGTCAGGACTGCCTTAACTGGGGGGGTTTGACCTATGATGCATGTTTTGGGGTTGATAGAAGAAACCAGAGTGACCCAAGGAAACCCACCTAGACGCAAAGAGAACGTGCAAACTCCACACACTCAACAAGACCCAGGAATCAAACCTAGAATCTTCTTACTGTGAAGTGTGAGTGCCAGCCACCGTGAACAATACCACCAAAAAGTATATTAATCAGGAACTCCCAGTGAGATTTTGGAAAGTGCAGCAGACTGCGCTAACATGAAAGACGAGCGAGAAAAAAAAAAAAAAAAAAAAGTTGTTTGAACGGAATAATATTGTCAGAAATGGTAAACAAACTGAACTATAATAATATTTGAGCAGAAAATTAACAAAATCAAACTCAAATAAAACCACAAACTCAACAAAGACTTGATGAACAAACATTATGTAATTAGAAAACTTTAGAATGTATTATTTATTAAATATAGTTGAGAATAATGATTCATTTTGTTTAAATGTGCACCAACTTTTCTGCTTGGTGGAGGGTCGGTCAAATACTTTTCTGCATGGAGATGTTATCGATTTGTCTAGAATGTTTCACAGTATGGTGTTAAACCTTTCTATCTTCATGGAGACCAAACCAGACCAAGTTACAGGTCAGATCTGTGGAGAGGCAACCCCACTCACAGTAAGAATGTTGTTTTTTGAGGTATTTTTGAGCAATAAAACCACCTGTAATTGAATAAATGTAAGGTAGAGCTATTTAATGTCACACTTTGGAACATTCCAGGCAGAGCATATTCATAGAAACAAACAGGTGAGTAGGAATGTGCAAAAAATATCGATATATTGTATTGTTTAATGTGATGATATAGTATCAATATCGTGAGTTGCTATATTGATATATTGAGTATTTTTTGTTATATTTTACAAAATTATTTTGTTACAGCTACAGTTTTGTTGCTCGTTTGGAGGAAGGAAACTTTTTTATGCGACACATTTGACATTTTCATTGTGATTAAATTGGGTGTGTTTCATATTCACTTTGCACAAGAAGTGGTTTAACAAAGTCAGCCATGAGTTAGGCTTAATGTTTTTTCATTGAACCATATTGAATCGAATTGAAATATATCGTATTGAATCTTATCGAATCGAAAGCTCACTGTATAGAGATATGTATCGTATCTGCAACTTCTTAATGATACCCAGCCCTACAGGTGACCATAAAGTTACACAATGCACCTTTAAACTTATTTAGTATTAGTTATTTTCTGTATAGTTATAATTAATAATAGTTATAATTTTGCCTTATTGTTACTTTGACTGAGTTAGCAGTTTTATTTTTTATTTTAGTGTAGTTTCTCCTTCTTGTGTTCAGTTTTGGTTCGTCCTCCAGTATTTAAACACCTCTGTTCGTTTATCTGGTGCTTTAGTTTGGTTTTGTTTAGTTCATGTTAAGTTAACCCCAGTTTGGCCTGACTAAACACTTGCCTAATTTTGAATTTTTGTTACTTTATACAGTATTTTTTTTTTTTTTACTTTATTCAATTTAAACTTCTTCCATACCTTTGTCCGCCTCTTTCCGTTTGGTCCACTAGAGTAAGTCCTTCCCGTCTGGAGCTCTGTCATAGAAGCCTGGTTTATTCTTCTGGGCATCGGGCAGTGCGTCCGTGGGGAATCGGACTCTTTCAGGCGCAGTTAGTGCTCTTGACTCCTCGCGATGGAAAAAACGTGTTCGGATGACGTCTTCGGAGACATTATAGAGCTTTAGCGTTGCATTGTCTTAGCCCGTCTGAAATGTCACTTTAGTCTCCAGAGCCTGCCTTTCACCGCTGTGTTGTGGGACAGTCAAAGCTCTTCGTGGTCCCTGAGAGAGTCCATTTGAAGAGAGGTAAACTCACGCACTCTTTCTCTCCGCCTGGCTATTACCGCTTCTGTTTACTCTCTATGCAATATTTATTTAAACCAGACAACTCAGACAAAATGGGTCCACTTTGGGGATGGTGGTCGGTGTAAAGATTTGGTGCTGATATTTTAGTAGCATTTAGGATTAGCTGTGTTTAGATTGGGGGGTTTATTGTTGGTTGAGCTGGCGCGAGTAAAAGTGAAGGGCAAATCGAAACATTCAATTAGAGAGCATTGGGGTGGCTAACAACATCAGGCATTAAGAATTGACAGTATTAAATGTTTAAATACTTTTCAGCAGACTTTCTTTTAGTAGGAACACAGGTTGGTGTAATCATATTTTTTCTTGCATGTGAGTAATTTAGCGATCTCTTCCAAGCCCTTTTTGAATCTCCCTTATGGTGAGCATTACGATCTTCAGCCTACAAGCCTACATCATCCATAAATATACAAAAACATGAAACTAAACGGTACACTACAACTTGACAAACCTGATGTGAAGTGCAATATAGTTTGTTTAGGGAAATGCACGCCGATTGCAATGTGAAAGTGCTCTGAAGGGATGCAAATAGTGAAAGGAGGCGGAACTCAGAGTGTCAAAAACAAAAGTGAAAGTAAAAATAAGTTATGTTGAAAGTGATCTATAGTCCACAACGTCAGGGAAAGACTCCAAGGCTACGTTCAGACCCAAATCTGATTTTTTCACCTCTATGCGACCTGTATCCGATCTTTTAAAGACAGTCTGAACGACACAGATCAGATTTTTTCAAATGCAACCCAGACCACTTGGATATGTTCTCCTAAAACCGATACATATCCGATCTTTTGACATGCGACTTCAGTCTGAACGGCCAGGTCGCATTCATCCAACCTACACACTCACAAATGTACACAAACATTCTTCTCGTCATACAGAAATTGTGTATGAACTCCGTGTCAGTGAAGCAACAAAGCATATCGCAATCCCACCACTCTTGGCTGTGACTTCGTACCCTTTCTACGGACATTGCTGCCACTTCCCCACAAAACGCCATGGCCAAAAACTTTCTTCTTCTCTCCTCCTTAAAACAAATAAGCTGTACATGTTTTGGCTCCGGTACGACAGCAACTTTAAAATTGGCAGGTGCTCAATGCTCGCGTTCATGTTTAGACTATTTCCTTGTGTGATGTCCTCCAGTGCGTGTGCGGGACACTTTGGGGGGGGGTTAAATTTCACACTGGAGATCCCATACAAGTCGCATTTGATTGGAAATGTGAATGACATTGCGAAAACATTGTATTTCACAAAAAAAATCTGAATTGAGCATTAAATTATAATAATAATAATGCATCAGTTTAATATAGCACTTTATTGGACACCTAAGGGCACAACAACAGTTTTTTTTTTTTTTTTTTTTATGACTGGCGCCCCCCTGCAGCCCTGCAGTCTGAACATAGCATAAATGGACCATAAGAAATGTATTGTCTGTGTATAATTCTGTGAAATTCTGTGTAATTCTGCCTCTGTGATTTGTACTTTTGCATATCCACGGCGACTGTACCTTTATCTGTGTATGGCGTTGTCTCCGTGGTGGATATTTGGCTACTTTCAGACTGCAGGGCTTAACGCTCAATTCTGATTTTTAGTGAAATCCGATGTTTTTGCGAGGTCCTTCACATTTCCAATTAAACGTGACTTGTATGTGATCTCCAGTGTGAACAGTAAACGGCCTGAAAGTGTCCCGAATGTGCACTGGAGGACACGATGACGTCAAGCACAGCGAGCGTGCTCTGTGTTTACAGAAGTTGCCCAAACATGGACGCGAGCGTTGAGCACCTGGAGATTTTAAAGTTTCTCTCGTACCGGAGCCAGAACATGTAGAACTTATTTGTTTTAAGGAGGAGATTGAGAAGGAGAAAGACGAGGTTTTTCGCCATGGTGTTTTGGTGAAAGGAACGTGTGGATGCGGAGACGTAGCCAAGAGTGGTGAGTGGTGATGTGCTTCGCTTCAGTGACATGGAGTTCATTAACAATTCAACTACAATACAACTACATCAGCGCAGAATAGTGACGTTTGCGGCTTGTTGATAACGTGTAGGTCGGATGAATGCTCTTTGGCTGTTCAGACTGAAGTCGCATGTCAAAAGATCGGATATGTATCGGTTTCAGGACCACATATCCAAGTGACCTGAGTCGCATTTGAAAAAATCGTCATTAAAAGATCAGATACAGGTCACATACGGGCCAAAAAATCGGATTTGGGTCACTTCAGGCTGCAGCCTTTGTGGCGACTGTACCTTGTAAAATAAAAAGTGTGTCTCCATGGCGATAGTATACCTGTGCATCTCCGTGGCGACCAGATACGCCTGTCTTGAGTCTCTGTAACTCAGTAACTGTGCCTCTTTGTGGTGACTGTACCTTGGCGTCTCCGTTCCGACAGTACCTGTGCGTCTCCGTGGCGACTGTTCACACGAGGATCATGAGTCAGAGGTGCTGGAGGAGGTGAGACAGGAGACACCCTGCCATCAGCCCGTCAGCTCGACATGGGGCCCTCACACCCCCATCACATCTCCATCCTGTCAGTGAGAAGCCCGCACCTGCCCCAGACAAGAGCCGGGGAGCCAGACGACACACGTGGATGCACATTTCATATACATTCAGGGTTTTTTTTTGTATGAGTTCTGTGCACAACTAGACCAGAACTGAGGAGTATGTAAATGACTTGTGTTAATGATGATGTGTTAACAGCGACATCGCACGTAGCAAAGTGCAATGGTGTGTGATTGAGACTTGTTGTTAATATGATGCATGTGTGGCAGACTCTACAAGTTACTCTTAACTTTTAACATTTTGCTTCCAATTTCTAGACAGTTGTTTTTGAAGTTTGGATTTTGCGATGGGAAATCCTTTTTATTTCTTTCTTGTGGCATAGAGACAGCACAAAGAGAAAATTAGACATTTTGGCTGGATGGGATAGGGACAATAAGAAAAGTACAAAAAAAAAAAAAAAATTGTTGCTGATTTTCTAAAAGTCATTACTGATATACTGTACATGTAAGCAGTGTTAGGAAGTAACTAAAAATAGAAAAGTATTGAGAATAGTAATTTAGGTAATAAAGTTAGGCCTATATTTACTCTTTCATTTAGTGGTACTTTCTTAAAATCAATATGTCCAAATTTTTTATATCAATGTCTTAATTTAGTTCTGCCCTAATCATACATACCTAATATGATATAATATTTAGAAATTTTAACACCTTAAATGCCAGTTTTGTTTGCAAAAGTATCAAGTTATGTATGGAAAAAATGATTATTTTCCAACTAATTTTAAATTGCACACACACCGGCACACTTAAACTCACACACACCCCTAAAACAAACACATTCAGTGCACTCTGGGACTCCTCTAGAACACACACATATCATTTTAACCTCAAATATCTGTCTCTGGCCTTCAGTGTGGACTCATATGTACAAATGTCTTTCTATTGATATAACCATGTAATGGAAGATACACAGTAAAAAGGAAAAAAATATATATATATCAAAAATATACTAAAACTATACATTTTGAAGGGTTTTCAACACCAAAGAATGAAAAATAAATCAAAAAGTAAAAATGCACTGGCAAAGTTATGCCAGTAAACAAAGCTATTTTGAAGGGAAGTCCCGAAGGACCACAGGTGTCAGTATTTTGATTATAGAGCGTAAAATTAATGTGATCTTAAAAAAAAAAAAAAAGCATCACAAAAAACATAAACTGGCCAATTTTGGTGCTGTTTGGTGCAATATAGCCAAAGTTATGAAAAAAAGAAAAGTTGCAATGTACAAAAATGTACTAAGAGGTGTAGGAAGGTTAAGAAAAATAGAAAATTACATTGATTTTTGCTTCTTTAATCGATGATATATAATTCTGCACTAAATGGTCCAACACACATTAAGTTGTTTTGTTTTGTGGTGTTTTTTTTTACGGTATAATAAAATACCTGTAATAACTTTAAGTAAAATTATTCAGACAAATGTACTCTGATTAGACCATGTTTTAGAATACACTGTGAGATACTTTTCTACGGAAGCCGAGAGGGGTCACAACAAACGCAAACACCGCAACAAATACAAATGCGACAACACATCAAAAAGCCACAACACATCAAAAAGCCACAACGGAAGTGACCGCGGGACTCTATTTTCCGACGGACCGATCAAGCGGCAAGTGAAGAAGAAGAACTACAACATGAAAAGTAAAGGAACGGAGAGTTTGGAAACGTAAGTAAAAGTAATTTATTGTTTTATCATTATTTGTTTCACGTTGTAGTTCTTCTTCACTTGCCGCTTGATCGGTCGGTCAGAAAATAGAGTCCCGCGCTCACTTCCTTTGTGGCTTTTTGATGTGTTGTGTTTTTTTAATGTGTTGCGGCATTTACGTTTGCATTGCGGCTTTAGATGTGTTGCAGCATTTGCATTAAAATAGAGTCCCGCGGTCATTTCCGTTGTGGCTTTTTTTGGTTTGTTGTGGCTTTTTGTTATGTTGTCGCATTTGTATTTGTTGTGGCGTTTGCGTTTGTTGTGACCCCTCTCGGCTTCCGTACTTTTCTATACAAGTATCTTTTCAACACTGTATGAGAGCAAATACAACAGTAACCATTGATACAGACAGTATGGTAGACTGCTCTTTTTAAAGATGTGTTATTGCCTATGGTAGCTGTGAAAGGACACCATGCCGTCTTTAACAAAATCCATGTTTGTAATCTACAGTACTCACCTACAGAGTGATAAAAGACATGGCACTGGCTCATTGGGCTGTTAATACAAAGCTATAGATAAAGGCCGCAACACACGACAGGATTTTTCAGTCTTAAACTAATTTTAAACTCAAGATGCGTGATTTTTAAATTTGCAACAAAAAGCACAGACAGCAGACGCGAGGAGAATCTTATGAGACTTAAAATCTGCGATCACAAAGACTGCAGCGGGATATGACTGCAGACCACCAGCCACAAGTTGTGAGCGTGAGTTTGTCAGCTGTTTCCTGTCCTGAGTAAAATCACTCGCTTTGAGACTCTTAAGTGTTCAAAAGATCAGAGCTCTGCACTTCTAAGTAAAAACTGAGTTATTATTATTTGTGAAATGTGGCACAATACTTCAGATACATGTTTTTTAACGTATAAAAGTTTGCCGATAAAGTAGGACAGGAATCATTTCATTTCTCTCCAGCGACGAGGTCAGGAATCGGAATACACTAGACGGTTCACAAAAACCCTGAAGTGTGAGTTCGAGCACCAGCCAATCAGCGAAGAGGCTTACATTCTGTGTTGGCAACGATTCCCAAGATTGAGGATTTAAAGCGGAACAAAGAGAGTAGGAGAAGAGAACCAGGACTAAACCAGGTCTGGGACCAGACCAGGACTGAGACTAGGACTTAGAAATGGGACCAGACAAGGACTGAGACCGGAAACAGGACCGGGTCGGAGACTGGGACCAGACCAGGACCAGACTGTGATTAAGACCAGGACCAGACCAGGACTGAGACCAGGACTGAGACTGGGACCAGACCAGGACTGAAGAAGGTTTAGTCCTGGTTTAATCCTGGTTCAGTCCGTATGCGGTACAAAAGTCCGGCATTGCAGTCACGGAAGTCACGTAAACGGGAAATGGCCATTATCCGTTTTTTCATTTTGGTTTTGGAGACAAATAATGAAGAAAACTGTTGTTTTTTCATTTTCTTATTTTTGGTTTTATATTGAAAAACGAATGATACAAGGATTGAGAATGTTTGGTGAATTTTAACAAGGGGAAAGACGTTATTGCCCTTCTTCCTACAGGATTTGGGAAAAGCTTAATATACCAGTTAACCCCGTTAGTGGCACATTACATACATCACGACCAAATTGCAGCGATTGGTTAATAAAAAAAAAGTACCGACCTACTGTCGAGTGAACGAATCCTAATGCTGTGATGTCAGACAGTTTCCACCAAGTGAAACGAGCTGATGAATCAGGCTAATAAATTTGGGTCACACCTCACCCAACTCGAGGATAAGGAAATCGCTGCCAAAACTGGGCAAATTCTCCTGTAGTGTGTGACAGCCTTAACGCATAACTACAACTTAATAGCCTTAAAGCAACATTGTGTGACTTTTCTATAGAAACACCCTCCAAGAAGATAAAACATACTGTATATATATATATTTTATCCCATACTGTGGAATATTACAGCCAAAGGAACAACTTTATTATGAGCACTATAAAGTGTTATGAATACGGTGCTCAAATTTGTTCATTACCATTTTCTCTACAGTAAAGTCTCAGCCATAGCAGAATCCACATGGTTTATTCCAGCACTGGTTTTCTGAGGTAATTCATATGAAAGGCAGATATCTTCACAAGCCCAATATCCATTTTACCACACACCTTCAAAGTACCACTGCAGTAGTTAAAGTAGTCCACTGCAATGTAATGAGAGGCATGTAGTAGTCGGTACACGGGGAGCGAGTCCTCCTGGGATTCTGCATGTACTCGGCAGACGTCTTAGCGGCTTGACTTTTTTGATATTTCTTGTGGTAAAGTGGAATTAGCAGAACGGTGAGCCACAGAAGAGAAATAAAAAAGAAAAAAATATAATCTGAAGGGAAGTTAGAATATATATATCAAAGAGTGGACTATCCTTTCCTGTTCGGAGAGACAGCGGAGATCATCGGCAGCTGAAAACTAAGCCTGGATCACGCTTTGGACTGAAATACTGCTTATATGAGTCATGCTATCTGCTCTTTTTGTGGGTTATAATATTCACCATTAGATTCTACTCACCATCTGTGGAGCTGGTGTGGGCTTGACATATAACCTACTTCAAAATGTAATCCTAGTTCATTGCAAAGCTTAGTCACCAGTTGCGTTCTAGCGTCTATTTCTGTTCTATTCTCTTGTTGCGCTTGAACTGTGGGTTGCAACACTGGAACTTCCCCATCGTGGGACATATAAAAGTTTTTTTATCTTATCCTATCTTGTAACCACTGCTCTTACCACTAGATGTCGCCAAAAATACGTAGTAAGAAGTTCAAACAGTGCATGCACCATAACCTACATTATTTTGCATGGTTCATTTAAGAGATTTTTTTCCTGATGATTTGCTTTGTTAGTGTATTTCATGGTATTTTCTTTTTTAAATAACAGGAGCTGCCTTTAGCTAAATTTTAGTGTTACACAACTGATTTAAAAATTGACAGTGTGTAACCTTCTGGAGGTGATACGGCATCTGCATGATTCCATGGAAATAGAAAGTTTCCACTGAGTTAGATGAGTTTTATGCCATACTATGGAATATTATCCCCAAAGGAACAACATTGCCATAGGAAGAAGCAGTAGGACGCCCTCTTCCAGGCCAAGAAAACCCTATTCACACGGGATAAGTACAATGTCTGGTCATTTGCAAATTACGTCCCACCTCTGTGTTACTTACAGTGCATTTGCACGGGATAAGCAAAGTCTGTAAATTACTCTGTTTTACTGACAACGAGATTGCCAGAGAAAAAAACATGGAAAAAAAGAAAGAGATAGAAAAGGCACTCGATTACAACAACAGACACTGAGATGCAGAATCCATGTATCATTTCAAAATAAAATAAAAAATAAGAAAATGAAAAAACAACAGTTTACTTCATTTTTTGTCTCCAAAACCGAAGTGAAAAAACGGATAATGATTCATTTTTGAAAGTTTTCGGTTTTGTGTTTAAACAAATAATGGAAAAAAATGGATAATGGCCGTTATGGGACGTACTTAAACTTTGATGCCAGACTGAAGCCAGGACTGAACCAGGTCTAAAACAGGACTATACCAGGACTGAGGGTCAGATTGGTCGATCTGGTCCCAGTCTCCGTCCTGGTCTGGTCCCAATCACCTGACAGTCGTCGCAGACACACCGTCCTGACACTCAGTCCTGGTTTAGTCCTGGTGTAGTCCTGTTGTAGTCCTGGTTCAGTCCTGGCTCAGTCCGGCACAATGGACGTTATCTGTTTTTTCCATTATTCATCTACACACAAAATCGAAAACTGAAAAAAATGAATTGTTATCCATTTTTTCATTTTGGTTTTGGAGACAAATATTGAAGAAAATTGTTGTTTTTTTGTTTTCTTATTTTTGAAAAACAAATGAATACAGATTATGCAGATCCACACTGATTTGATAATTTGTATAATCACTGGACATCTGTGTTTGGTGAAATATAGTAGTAAGTTTGCGGTGGAATTTTTACTTTACAAATTACAGACATGGCGCATTCGCACGGGATTAAGATCTCAGGCATCCTCCACAATTATTACAAACCACCAAAGGTCCACAGGTAACACCAATCCTGTGCGAATAGGGCTTAAGAGTCGGGTTTGTGGAGATGCAAGAACAGTAAGAACAGTGCAATAGACATAGCTAAATTGTCCAAATCATTGCCCAATTCTTAAATCACAGATTGTTTTATTGCTTATTGGAGTCAACTCTCCACATATCTGACTTTTTAATGTTTTAATGTTTAATGCAGACAAGGAACGTTCCAGGCAATGTAATTAGAGCTCAACAGAGACAAGCACAAACCTCCTACTAGAAAAGTTACACCTTTTAAGTACATCAAGTCAAGTTTGTTTTACTTATTTTCACTTGTGTTCAAAACCATTTCTAAAGTACCTGATCTGCTGCTGCTGTATTGACTCTTAATATTAGATCACGGCATTTCCCAAACACTGCAGTCTGTGTGTACTTGGCCTTGTCAGCTCTTCCTCTCTCTGTCTCCTGTCTCTCCTGCTGCTAACACAGTTTTACTCTGACAAAAACAATCATGGTTCCCTTCAAACCCGCTGACAGCTCTAATTAGTATGTCCGACTAATACCTAACGTCGTGTACTACATGGAAATACAGGTCTGAAACGCGCATAAATATTCAGGAGCTGCCACTTCACCAACATCCTGTGAACACACACAATCGTCTACATGTGAAACACGCAGGGACCGGTGTGTTCTGATGGCTGATTGACAGGCCGATGGATTCCCTCTGAACGGTGTTAAACTACAATTAGCACAAAGGCACTGCCTCTGCATACAGGCTTTTGTTAAAAGGGGGGCAGTCATTTGCATATGATCCCAACGTGAGAAATTAGGATTGGAGAGGCAGACTGCAGTGTTGGTATATAGGTTTTGTGTATCAAATTGTAAATCCCATGTGGTTAGTCAATATTTGTTTGAGCTGACAGTAGTTCAGATGGCCGCTAGGAGTGTAAGAAAAAAAACAATTCAGTGATGTATGGTGATACTTAATTACACAATTCTCGAATCAATTCAAAATAGGCCCAAATCGATTTTTTAAACAATATTTTTCACAAAAATTCATGAGTTACATTCACTCTCATTCTCAGGATTTTAAAAAGATTATACGTTATATTTCATGCAGTTGTGTTCTCTTGAAGTTGTTCTTGACTGTATTTTCAGAAGTAATTATTGATAAATCGCAATATATCATCCATTGTTTTAGTATCAGGATATATACATTTTTTAATTTTATTTATTTATTTATTTGAGCAAGGTAAAACAAAATCAACAATATTAACAAAAAACAAAACAAAAACAAGGATATGTACATGTACATTTTTGGGACATGGTGCTCAAAAGGAGTAGGATGAAGTTTAAAAAAAAAAACTTAAAATGTCCTACCCCAATTGTTTTACATTTATCATATAATATTGTGATCTATTGAATCGTGACATGTGAATCATGATATGTATGGTATCGTCAGACTCAAGGCAATGCACACCCCCAATGACCACGTGGTTCTTGTAAAAGTAGAAGATTGGTGGTTCCATCTGGATTTTGTTGTGTCCTAGGGCAAGACACCTGCACTGTGTAAGGTGAGGTACACTTTATTGTCCCTGTAGGGAAATTTGTCCTCTGCATTTTACCCTTTCTTCAGTGTCGATCTGTCAGAAGGATGGGGTAACCAGAGGAAAACCAGATATGGGCTGAACATGAAACACCAGCACAGAAGTCAAGATTATTACTTATTTTAATATTTTATTTTGACTTGTACATATACATTTCTATAAGTATGCTTCCTTTGACACCTGTCTCTTGCTCTTTTTTGCTACTTATTTAGAATTTATTATGACCATTTATATTTTTTACTCTTTATTATTATATTATATTGTGATGTGTGAGCTACTGTGTCCAAATAATTCCCCTTGTGGATCAATCAAGTTTGTCTAAGTCTAATTCTAAGTCTAAGAAAGGCCTTGAGCAGCCTGGAAGATGAACCCATAACCTTCTTGTTATAAGGTGCACAATCACCGTGCCACCGTGTAGATTAACTTGGTTTTATATCATCATTGTCATCATCGTCTTTATTCCAGACTCATGGTCCATTTTTAAAACCAACAAGGACAGTGACATTACAAAACAACACACATTTCTGTTTTTAAAAGACAACCACACCAGTGTCTCCACATATTAGACTGATATTTTATTGCACTGAATCTCATATTTGTGAGTGACATTATTATTTCATTGCATATAATTTGTACCACAAGCAAATGCACAATGTTAATGGTCACAAGTGAAACCCTAAAAATAATTGCATAAGAAATGTTATTTACTGCATTAGACTGAGCATAATTGTTGGTTTAATTACCAGCCACTACACAAAAACATGCATTTGAGTATCTGTAATTGTCAGATATTAACTTATTGAATCCGTATACATAAAGTGAGCACTATATTGCAGATAGGAATAGTATTGTTAATATTCAAGAGCCAGTACTTTGTCCAGGTCCCATGTGAAGGGGCGCAGTATCGATCGGCTGCATGTGATACACCCCTCCCATTGTAAAGCACTTTAGCTGGCCGCGTGATTGACAGCTCCTTGTATTTCTTTAGAAGAGTGTGAACCAGTGAACCTGCTTAATAAAACATTAGAGAAGAGCTATAGGAGAGAGGAGGGGCGGAGCTACTGGGAGGAAGGGTCACTCCTCATCCTCCAAAGCACATCACAGGGGGTCCATGTGGCCTCATTAAAATCAAGCAGTTCACATGTAAGGACCAGAGGAGCGAGCTAGTCCCAGCTCAGAGCAGCTCATTCCCAGGGCAGAGGGGCTTTGAGGGGGCCGCTGGAGAGAACCAGGGCTGCAGCTAAAACAATGGACATTTAACACAGCCAGAGCAGCCGGTCCACGCTACACTATACGACCGCATTATAAGATTTCACCATAGGATGTGTTCAGGTGGAGCTTCAAAGATGAGGGATCACACTGAAGCTGGACTCAAAGTAGCTGATTTTTCCCTGGGAACATTCGGATCCAGAGATAAAAGCAAAAGGGTTTTTAGTGTCCTGATGATCCTTTGGTGCAGAAGTAGCTTAATTTTACAGCCATTTGCGCCCTGACTAGTATTTCTTTTTGATTATCGCTTCTTCTGGGATAGCTCACTGGTGTTGTGTCCATGGGCAATACAAGTAACAGCCCTGTATTTAAGAAGTCTAAAAATTACAAACTAAATTGGCATCAGGAATCAGAATCAGTGTAAAGTGACCACTGTTAATAAAAACAAAGATAATATTCTCCCAAGGTGACCAGTGGTAAAAAATAATGTGACTATACATTATATAGGTAGTTTAAAAAAGTATCAAATATTGTCAAAAGTTGTCTGGTTTTTTTTTTTTTTTTTTATCTTATTTTTCCCCTCAGAGGAGCCGAAGGACGTGTCTGGGATGAAGGAAGTCCGAGAGTCCGTGCTTAGACTGCTGCCCCCCGCAGAAGAAAAGCAGAAGAAAATGAATGGATGGATCTTATTTTTGTCCATTCAAATGTGTAAAATACTTGAAACTCAGAAATATGTATTTTTGTCACTATTAGCCAAGCCATTCAAACCTAATTTAGCTCAAGATAATAAGATGCACCTTCTATTTTTTTATTTTAATATTTGTTTATATTTGTTTAGCTAACATTCACATTTCCAAAGATCAGGAGTTGATGAAGTACTTCCACTTTATTTATTTATGTATTTATTTATTTTTTTCCTTAGGTACAAGTGCAGATACAAAGGCAAAAAGTTACTCAAGTATGAAAAAAATTCTTAAGTAAAAGTATTTAACCATCCATTTAAAAACACATTTTAAGAATAAATAGTGAAAGTATTTCGTTAAACTATTACTGATTGATATTGATTAAAAATAATACAGATTTTGGTCAGCAGTAGCTATACAAATCATTTCCTGAATTTTTCTTAGGAATTTTGTCTATTTATTTTTGTTTGCTGAAAGCTGAAACTTGAACTAAAAACCTTTAGTCAGGATGTTATCACAACCACGGTAAAAAATAACCCCTCAAATCATATGAAAAGTTCTTTACTTTTCAGTCCAGTTAATAAATGTATTGGTGTAGAAAGTACAGATACCTGCTCTCAAATGTAGTAAAGTAAAATTAGAAAGTACCCACTGTAAAATTTGCTTAATGGTCCTATATTATGCTTAATAGTCTCTTATGAGCTTTTAGCCTCACAAACATAACCACAGTTGTGTTTTGTTTCATTCACATGTGTTTGAGTAATATTTTATTTATCCTGTTTACATCTCCAAAGCTCAAATGCTCAGTTCCATCTTCTGATGTTAAGAAGAGGTATTTTTCAAGTCAACAACTACCTTTTACCTTTATCTTAGTAGGATTGGCAATTCCAGGGCTGAAATTACCCAAATGATTCTAGTGAAGGTGTGTGGAGTTTAAAAACACAGTGGAGCACTTCCTTTATTACCACATAACATAACAAGGTGACATTTCACAGAGGAACTCAGGTCTGTTTGTGATGAGGAAACAACATTATAACACAGATCAGAAAATAGCGTCATATGGGCCCTTTAAGGAAAGTACAGATACTTTAAAATTCAACTTAAGTACAGTGCTTTATTTCTTGTACTTCATTACCTTCCACCACGTCCAAATATAATTAATCCAGTGTACTCCATTGACTTACACGGTGGTCCGAGCCTTCCTCTTACATCTGACAATCCTTCTATATCTACTCTGTTTACCACATCAACAACAGCCCTCCTTTCAACCCTTTCATTACCGAGAAACTCCACTCTGAGAAACGCCGCTAAACAGGGTAATTGGGACTTGGCAGGCTCTGTTTTTATTGCGCTATTAATATTTCATGATAACTCCATAATTTACATGGTTGATTGTGTTGAGAGCGTGAGAGCGAAGGAGCTGTTAGACCCATTTTCTAAGCCATTGCGTTTGTTCAGCTGTCTCCCTCAATGTCGCCCGCATTTCATCTTTCCCCGGCTTGTATTTACTCTGGTCTTTGGATGCCTTCCTAGTCCAGCATTAAAGCCTGTCAGTGTGTGTGTGTGTGTGTGTTTGTGTGCGGTGCGATGGAGGGGGGGGGTTTGCGTCACCGGTGCATCACGACTGCCTTTTTAATAGCCCTGCATCAAGTTGTGACAAGGCTACTTAAAAGCGAACGGCCCCGCGGAATGAAAGGCTAGCCGGCGTGATTGGCTGTGCATAAATATGGATTTGTTTTGCCATTCCCTGTCACCGCCGGTGCTTATATATAGCAATGTCCCGTTAAAGGAAGGGGTCGCGACCTCTCAGACACGACGCCACGGTGCTCGCTAGCGTTTACCGTGTGGAGGTATCATTAAAAAGAGGCTGTCAATGCGGGGAGCACTGTCGGACCAGGGCGCGCGTTTCCGGATCAGGCGTAATGAGGGGGAGGCACCGGCGGAGGGGGCTGCTTTGTTTATGGAGACAGTCTGAGGAGGCGCATGTATGAGGGGTCAGAGGTCGCAGACAGTGACAGTGAAGTGAGGAGAGGGGAGGTATTCGCCGAGGCTGTACAGGTAAATGCAACGTAAGGAGGGTTGGATCCAAGAGCGGTGGACGTCATTGGATAGTTTGTTTTTCAATCATACAGGCGTTCGATTTTGGTTTTAAAATGTAAAATATGAAATCAAACGCACACGCAGGTTTAAAAGTCACTGATGTGTTCACTATTTAATCCTTAGCCTCACTGTATGATGTCATCAGGTGTGTTTTGCAAGTATATTTGACTTCAATATTTACCATCAGGGCAGCCGCGGGGTCTTAAAAGTCTTAAAAAGGTCTTATATTTCATGTTCGTAAATTAAGGCCTTAAAAGTTTTAAATTACGTTGTCCAAGTCTTATTTTTTTCACAAAGGTCTTAAGTTTCATTAGTCTATTTTTTGTGTACTCCACCGGGCTGCAGTGCAATGTTAAATGGAGGGAGGAAAAAAAAACAACAGTACTTTTGTTTCTGGCGCCAGTGGCAATGAGTAAACAATCAGAGTGGAGGAAGACGTTGGATGGATCATGGGGAAGTGTAGGTTTAATCCACAGCGGCTCTTAGATTCTAGATATAGTACCGGTAGTTGGTTGGTCATTATTAGAATTGGATCTGGTGTTTTTCGCCCGCATAATGGGTGCGATGTTGGTCTTAATTTTCATTTAAGTGGTCTTAAAAAGGTCTTTAAAAAGTCTTAAATTTGGGGTAGTCAAACCTGGGGATACTCTGACTATGCTGTTGGTTGTATTTATCCTTAGTAGAAACAGCTTGTGTTAGTTTGTATGTACACTGTATACACCAAGTTATCTCCAAGTTAAGTTTTACTAGTGGGAAACAAAATTCACCTCAGCAAAACTCAAGCAAATCAATACAGCTCAGGCCTATCTATATTAGTTTAGTGGGGCTTGATAGTTTGGATATGTGCGTTTGATGTTAATGCTATTGACCACTCGCTATCAAACTAGTCTGTGAAGTTTTACAAATTCTAAATCCATAATAATAGCTGTTAGCAATAGTCTGCTAAAAATGATTAATAATCAGAAAGACGGGGTTGACTACCAAAGACAAAGTTAACTAATTTACGAGCTTAGTTAGCGCGGCTTCTGGAGATATAAGGTCTAACGGGTATCACACTCCAAACCACAAGCTCGGTGTTTGTGATCAGAAACCCCGGGCTGTAATCAGAACAGTGCTGTGTGATGTTACATTGCATTTGACTGGAGGCAGTGCAAACTCAGATTTGACATGGAACATAAAAAAAAAAAAAAAAAAAAAAAAAGTAGAACTGCTAGGAACTGTACACAATGTGATTAAAACACCATGTGCACAATTAAATGGCAACAAAAAGTTAATTTATTGCTTAGTTCCACTTTAAGTTACTCACATAAAATCATCAACATAACCTAATAATAACACAGGATTATTTGGCATGTCTAGAATGATATGTCTGTGCTTTTTTTTTTTTTTTTTTTTTTTTTTTTTACACAAAGAACATCAGTCTGGTCACCATTCCCTCCACTACAGCTGGAGTCAGGCTCAAATAAAACCGTACAACCAGAGCTCGTTGATCACTCAACGTTTTGAACAAAATGCCATTTCTCTCACCTCAGATTAATAGAGTTTAATGCTTGGCTCACTGATTCTGAAATCCATAATGTTTTTCTGTCCCCTGTGATTAGGGGTGTGCAAAAATGTCAAAATAGCGATACATCATATCGTTTAATGTGATGATGCAGTATCAGTATTGTTGGCTGGTGTATTGATATATCGCCAAGAGTATTTTTTGGTGTATTTTACTAATTATTTTGTTACAGCGCTACAGTTTTGTTGCTTGTTCAGAGGAAGGAAACTCGTTTATTCAACACATTTGACATTTTTACTGTTTTGATGATTAAATGTTTGTGTTTCATATGAACTTGAAGTAGTTTAACTTTTAGTTTAAAGACTTTTAGTATCACAGAGATGATTTAGCCTTGATTTGATATGGTTCAATAAAAAATAGATTTGAAATATATCGTATCGTAAAATCGAAAGTGCGCTGTATCGAGATATGTATCGTATCGTGGCCTATGTATCGAGGTATGTATCGTATCGGCAACTTCTGAATGATACCCAGCCCTACCTGTGATATTTTTGTGATATCTTTCATTTTTTCTCATAAACAGACTTTATTTTGGAAATGGCCGTGAATGCTTGTCCCTGATTGGCTAATCCCCCTGTCAATCACACCCATCTGACTTCAGAAAGATATAACCGGTGACCAGCCTCACGTCTTCCTAAAGCACCGGAGAAGTGTTTGTTCTGGATCCCAGGCGAACCGCGGCATGGATACTGGCGAGGAATTCTCGGTGACGTCACGTTTTCTCTGTCCATTCTTCCTCTGTCAAATCTCCCGGTGAGGCGAGGGTAATTACGCTGCATCCTGTGGCACCTCAAAACCCTGACACAGGAGGCCAGGCGTGCCAGGCTCAAGCGAGGGGGGTAGAGGGGATTCAGAGGGGGGGGGGGCCCACCAAACAAGCCCAAGTGACAGTGACAAGCGCACACATACTACACACACACATGCACTGTAGCACGCTCGCTGTAAGTGGCATCTGCCCCCAGAAAGCAGTCATGGCATCGGGCTAATTAAAGCCGGGAAACACATAGGGCCCTAGCACTTCACTCACCTCCAGCCTCGCTTCCTTCCTGTCACTGCTTTTCCCCCCGCAGTTCAGCCAGACAACAAGATGGCCCCCAAATAGCTTCTCCTGCTCCCGTGACAAGTTCGCCCTCACTAGCAACAATGTTCACTCCTTACGTATTACCAATTGCCTTTTCCGCCGACAATAGCCAAAACAAAGGGGGGCGAAAGGGGGCTGACTCCAATCCAAGCGCTTATTTACTCATTACCCAATTATCACTTTACGACGCAGAGAAGAGAAACTTTTCCTGTGAGAACAACAAGTGCAGATCGCGCGGGGGAGATAGCGTACACACTTGCCCCGGTTTGATGGATATGACACTGGGAGGCAGGGAGGTGTGGGGCTTTATGCTAGGAGACAATCTGACATATTTTGCGGACTGTATAAGCCAATAGTGAAATACATTACCTGCAGCACTGGGTTTTTGTGATTTGTATTGTGAGTGGGCGCGCAGTAGAGAGGCTGACTTCTCCTATAAATACCTGCATATAACTCCACTACAGTGCGACTTCTGTTATGTCCAATGTGATTTAGGAGAATTGGGGGAGTCTTCTTCTGCACGGTGTCCGAAACAGCCACATGCCATATGCACTGTACATTAAACCGGGTTATATACTGAAATGTGTGTTCACAGATACAATAAGGGCCTGTCAATGGCACAGAAGCTGTCACCGTCGAGGGATAAATCGTACAAATTTCTTCCATATAAGCTAAAAGGCTCCAGCTATTTCTATTCTCTCGTATAAAATGTGCTCTTATAGGACTACACTTGCACGAATGGCTTAGTTTACTGTGTTTTGCATTCGGAGTTTCTTCCATGTGTGCTTGGAAAGTTCAAATTCCGGACTACCCGGAGCTTATCTGTTCTCCTTGTCTATCCATTTCTGGTGATATTCAAGCACATGTACAAAAGATCTATCCACGAGCTAGATACTCTGGATAAGTGTTCTCTTCAGGAACTCAGAAACCATAGGTGCAAATACTGACAAATGGTCTGTGAATCTATGTCCGTATGAAAGCTTTTTGGAATGTCCCACTAACCCAGAGTCTGTATGTTTAGATGACATCTGACTATTCGTTGGTCATTCACATTAAAAAACAAACTGGCTATGGTGTGAAATTTCATGTCTTTGTCTTTCTGTCAGAAGGAGAAAAACTGATATACAGTATATTTTTATACGATGGTGATTATGTAGTGTTACTGTCCACAAGAAAAAAATATGGCAGACACAACTCGAAGGTTTTAAGCTTCTTTTACCAAACTGTATATTTATAGCCTAATAAACAGTTGAAATGGTAAAATCAAGCCTCCTATTGTATAACTTACAGTGCAAAAGAGTTAAATGGGCTTAAGAAGATCGTCCAAGGCACTCTGAGGAACAGTTTTGTCCTTTATTACAAGTGAATTTTTCAGTAGCCAGGCTGGGGCCACCTAGTGCCTCCACTCAATTTCATTTTTTCTGTAGCAACTAGGTCAGGAATCAGAATACACTAGACGGTTTGCAAGATCCCTGGAAGTTGTAGACTGCACACCGGCCAGTCAGCGAAGAGCTGTGAAGCCATGACTTCAAACTCAAGCACCTGTCATCATTGCTTTTGTGGTACAGCACAACATTAAACAAAGAGGTTGAGATGGATGTAGACGAAGCCATACATTCTGTGTTGGCAACGATTCCTGAGATCGAGGATTTAAAGCTGGGATAAAGAGAATATTTGGTGAATTTTATCAAGGGGAAAGACCTTAATTCCATTCTTCCTCTGGGATTTGTCGCATTACATACGTCACGACCAAATAGCAGGGATTGGTTAAATAAACAGAGTCCCCGCCTACCGTCTAGCGAACAAATCCTAATGCTGCGAGATCACGAAGTGAAACCGTCTGATGAATGTGGTTACTTTTTAGGGCTCTAGTCTAAATTTGTATTTTTTATTTTTTGAGTGTTGCAAATTTTTGTCATGATATTTAATATAATAACCCCACTTCTTTTGAATATTTGTGCCTGTGGATTAAGTTTACAGTGTCAATCTTTTCCAGTAGTACATCATTTGGCTTGCTACTATTAAACAAAGGTACCCAGTCACTGAGTAGTAAGTCTATCGAGTAATATTTACAACAGGTTTGGGTGTATTCTCTCTTTTTGCACACAGCAGACCTAGTTGCTTGTATGTATTATTCTCTTTGTGTTCTCAGACCAGTATTTCACACAGGTTTCCCTCCGCTCTTCCTCTTGCAGGCTAGCGTAGCGTGGGCTTTGATTTCCTCTGCTCTCCTCGGCTGCGTTTGAATCGAGGGCCGGGCCGCTGTTATGATAAGAGCCATGAAACAGATGGAGAGTGGGACCTCGCTGACCCGCGCCCTCACACACCAGCTCTGCACCAAGATGGCTGACGTCCAGGTAGCACCACTCAGCCCTCCTCCAGCGCAGAGAGAGAAAGTCCGGGCCATTTTTTAGCATGTTTATTCATCTCGGCTTCCTCCTTCGCTTGGCTTGTGTGGTTAGGTATCTTCCACACCTGAATTCAAGTGGGATTTATCATGAATAGTGTTAGTGAAGGGAGTGAGTGGGTAGATGCAGAGGCTAGAGTGAAACTGCCTGTTGACTATTTATGCAGGTCGGTTGAAATGTAAATGGCACGATACCGAAATGTCTAAACAAACTAAAAATTGAGATTCTGAACAATCTCAGCTTTTCCGTGTAAAAAAAGTCTATGAATTTGGCAATACTTGGGAGAGCAAAGATTAATGGTAAGACATAATACTGCACCGTAGAATGGAAGTGAGGAGCAGGTGGAGACATTCAGCAGATGCGTGCAATTCTCTTGGGCTCATAGTGTACGTAGCAGGGGTGGGCAATTTTTTTTTTTTTCCATGGGACCACGTGAGAAACAGAAAATATTGTGGAGGGCCAGGCCAAAATGCCTAACTCAATTCTGCATAATAGTAATTGTATTTCTTTATAAAAAGCCGTAAATATCATTGTTTTGAGGAGCTGGTAAGAGTTTATGTTATGACTAAGCAATGAAAAAGTGAGGTTGTATTCCAAAAAAATGTCATTTAAAAAACACCTCTAAAATAAAAGCAATGCAGCTGTAGTCCATGCATGAGAGAAAATTATAAAATATGTTTAAGATAATTTGGAATTAAAAAATAAACGGGCTGGTCAGTCAACTAAAGCTGTATGTGGCCCTGGAGCTGTACAGTGCCCAGGTCTGGTATATCCTCCTGGAACCCGAAGAAAAAAGTGTATTGCAATATATATTTTTTCTATTTGGAAGTAAGTGAACACGTTAGCATTTGGATTTTGTTAATTTTATTTTTATTTATAATTTTATAACGTGTCCTCTGTAATGGACACCAGGGATATTTTGGTGTTAAATCCATGTGAACTTAACACCCTAACAAAAACAACTTTTTTGATGACCAACATCTCTGACAAACTTCTACAGTCAGCTTTTAGACTCACTTTTAATTTCTTAATTTGTTTTTTCTTATCGTAGTGCAGCCACATACTAACTCCTATTGAACAGATTTTTTATCCTAGACATAGTACTTTATAATCCCCCCTCATTATTTAGGCAGAGGAACCTAGTGTCCCCATTAAGAGTCTAAACACTTAAAGTCTCAAAACACTTAAAATATAGATTGGTTAACTCAATGTCCACTATAAAGGACACAAAAGAATGGGCTGGATCCCCACAGGATATGACATTTCTTCAATGACTGCAGGTGAAACAGTAATGTGGTCCTTGATGCAGTCATTTTTATTTCAGAAAGGTATTAAAAAGGTATTGAAAACCCATTTTAGAAGTTTCAGAAAGACTACATTAAATTCTGTGTTTTTAGTTTAGCTTTCAAACATTGACTTAAATTTACTTCTATAATCTTGTGGTGGACATTCACTGTTGAGGTTCATATTGTGTACATTACATGTCAAATGATAAATGGTTATACTTATATAGGTATTTTCCACCTTCAAGGCACTTAAAGTATTTTAGTTCAAGGATTCACTCACCCATTCACACACACAGACACTGAGGGCGACGTGGGTTAAGTGTGTTGATCAAGGACACAACAATAGTATACCTGTCTGGGAGCTGGAGTTTTGTTTATATAATTGTTTGTTTATTTCATTCATTCATAAAGTGTAATAGGACATTAATGGTGTCACAAAAAATGAATGAAATGTTATCTGTGCCCTTTTCCCTTTTCCAGACAAAACTTCAACACTGATAGTTACTCTAAAACATTACAAACCAGTACATTTCATTTCTGTCACAATTATTAATCAATTGCAAACAGAAATCTTCAGTATTATACACAACAACTTAGTTTCCTTTTTCATACATACACATCACACTGGATTTTATGTGTTTTTAAATGGCAATATTGTACTTCATTCTTTTATATTTTTGTCAAGACTATTCCATAAATTAATTCCTTTCACAGCGATGCTTCGCTCCATAACCTTGGTTCTGAATTTGGATTTTTGTAAACATGTAGGTTCCTTTTAAATTGTAGTGGTTTGTTCTCGTCTTAAACTGTCTTTGAATATTTACAGGTAATACATTGCGCTTTGCTTTATACTTCACTTTGAGGATACTTAAGTCAACAATATCATGCATTTTCAACACTTTAAGTTGTATCACCAAGCAGTGAGCAGTGGGCATGTTGTATGTTCACTTTTGTTTTTTTTAATTAATGTCGATAATTGGCACATCCCAGAAAACAGACAAAGTATCAGATATATAACTGGTCTATTAAAGGTTGTATGGAGGATTTTATTTTTAGTTTCAAATTGTCAATGAAAGTTTAAAATATCATTACAGAGACGTAGCAGCTTTGTAATTATGATGACCAAAAAAAAAAAAAAAAATAAATAATGAAAATCCATCAACTGTGGACGTACTGAGGCCAAATAAACATCAGCCAATAAAAAACGAGGCTGCCTCATTTTCTATTGGCTGTTAGGTTGTGAATCAAACTCCCCACGTTTCTAGTGTAACTGACTCGTCGGCGCGCAGGGATTACGTGGTTTATGCGGCGGTTCTTAGAGGCTTTTTCAAACTGTAGGTTCTTCGCAGTTCACACAAAGTTTGTTGCGATGGCGGACGAGAATCCACGACCGGTTCGCCGCGAAAGAAAGTCCGTTTATGAGGTCGCTGAAAGACGAAGAGAAGGAGAAAAGGAGCGAAGACAATCTGAGGTGATTCTTGGAGATTCCTTCCAGCGATGGCGCGACAGAAGCAGACAAAGGGTCGAAAAACTGACGTGTCGGTCGCTAAATTATTTCTAGACAGGTCACTCCAACTGTAATTCTGAACGCGCACGGCTGTAAACAAGCGTGACTTCTAGAGTAAGGAGGCAGGAGGAGGTGTTTCTACTGAGGGAGCTGTGGAGGAGGAAGGTGGTGTCACGCATGCACAACATTTGAAAAAGGACTGTCGCTGTATTTCTTTTCCCTTAAAAATTCCTCTGTACAACCTTTAAATTGACATGACATTATGTAGACCACACTCATGAACATCTTTAGTTGACAGCGCTCTCAACCCTCCATTCTGTGAGGCAGGCCGCTAACCACTCTGCCAGTACAGCCTCTTACCCCAAAAAATCAATCCCACAATGCACGCCCATGTATCCAATTCCTCTTCAAAAGTAAACAAATCTTCAGAAAGCACTCTCCCCACTCCCCTATCTCCTCCGTGTGGCCCATTAGCCTCGATGAGATATGTCTCCTTGTGCACCATGTTAAATGAAATAATGTTAGCTCTTAGCGGTCTTAGCACCTGCGGAGAGGTGCTTATTACGCTCGCTCGCTTGATGCAGCTCTCAGCCTGGGCTCAGTGTAATTATTGACAGAATTCAGGTGTTGCTTCTAACACCACCCAGCCATCCATCTGTTTTCTACCAAGAATCTCCCTAATTGGAAAACTCAATATTTAACACAGTCTGCCCCAAAGTGCAGCAAAACAAGCTCAAGTAGCAATTACAATGTTTCCCATACAGAGTAAATGACGATACAGAGCAGTGGGAAAGGTAAACAGTGAGATTTTAGCAGCCAGGGCGGTTGTAAGGGATGATTGAAGTACAGGCGGCTCTTTGGCACAAGCACAGCGGATCATGTATAATAAATGCGCAGTCTTCAGCTATGCACAAAGCCAGATGCTCCTCTCAGCGCCGGTAACATGTTGTGACGAAAAGCAAACAACAACAAACAAGTGTTCTCTGGTCCCGACTGCAGCCATTTTGGGTCGGGCTGAGATGATTGAGGTGTAATGTAGGAAGTCAAATTGTGGTGTTTTATTGAGGATCGAGTCCAGTTTATTAGTAAAATGAAGGAGAACTGACATGGCTTCTAAGTCTACTGTCAGTGTAGGTATGTTATAATAAGGCATAGCTACAACGCATTTGGAAATGTTTCATAATCATACTAATCAAATTAAAGGTCTGATATTATTTGAAATTGACTTGTGAGCCACGTTGTTACCTCTAAAAAACATAAACTAAGAAACTAAGCCCTGATGAAGGCCAGTTTGGTATGAAACATGTTGGCTTTGGCCGTCTAAATAAAGGCCTTTTAAGTATATTTTTCCTTGTGCAATTTTTACTTCTTTGGAGTGTCTGAACTTCATTGTGTTTAAAGTTTTGGTTTGTTTTTTTCCAAGAGCACCACCAGCTTTTTCCAAGAGATTCAAACACCAGCAGCAAACAGCCACATTTTAGTTTTTTCTATACCTGGAGTTGTGTTCGGTGGGTGAGGTCCGCCAACTATTCTGACATCCCTTCATTATGGCATGCCTCTATTTAGACGTGCCGGTTTTCCTACACTTTTTGTGTTTTTTGGGCTGCGAGAGTGTTATCTCATTGAGCTGGTGCCAATGGTATGCCAACGGTATGCCAAGACAAGATCATGGTTTAAATATAGCTTTTGTGAGTCAATGTTAAACTGTGAAATGTACGTGGAGGATAAATAACTTAAATTCTCTTGAAAAATAATGTTTATGTCGCTACTCCAACAATTAGATGTCAGTGTCTAAATAGCAGCATGTCGGAATAGCAGCATGTTACCGTGTTTGGTTTCATTCACACATGCTTAAGTAATCCTACATTATTGGCATACAGTAAATGGTAAAAGGAAATGTAGAAATGTTCAGTTTTCAAAGGTTCACTATGTAACTTTTCTGGGGACCTGCTTGTATCAGTGGAGATCTTATTGCTTTGCCTGGGATTATCCACAATTTAGCTCAAAAATACTAGCGTTCTACTTAGCGTGAGGCCCTCTCCCCACAGATCTGGCATGTACCTGACTGCTGGGGCCAATGGCTTGTTTCTCTATTTTCCAATACTGTGAAACATACCAGGCAAATCAGTAACATCTTCTTGGACATAAGCTAGTTTAGGGTTTAGACCAGACGTCCCTGTTTACCCAGGACAGTCTCAGTTTTGAGCCCTGTGTCTCCTGTCTCATCAGATTTTTTTCAGAGTTTTATATAAGAAATGTCCCAGGTGTCCCTATTTTTGACCAATTTGATCTAAACCAGGACTAAAAAGCAGGACTATCACAATTTTTCACTAATCTGATCCCTGCCAACCGTAACGCGGAGAATAAATTGTCATTTGTTTTGCCAAAATACAAAATCTGTCTTTGCGAATGAAGCAAAAAATGCAGTGACTAAAGTCTATCAGATTATGACTGACACGAGAATGCTCAATCTTACATTGTTCTTTTTTAGTCTTTTCTCAATTTTATTTATACCAACCCTTAGATAGTTACAAACATCAACCAGAAAAGTTACACAGTGCCCCTTTCTGAAAGCAATGTTCTCTTTAAAGTATCAAATATCCTCATATGGTCCAAAAACACTCAGTCCTACAAGTTAAAGGTCCTATATTACGCAAAATGTATTCTTCTTGTGAGCTTTAAGCAATGTTATAATGTTGTTACCTCTTCAGAAACATACCTGGAGTTGTGTTTTGTTTCATTCACACATGTTTAAATAATCCTGCATTAGTCTGTGTACATTTTCAAAGCTCAAAATCGCTCTGGTCGACCTTGTGATTACATGAAGCGGCTGTCTTTTACGTTGTTTAGTGGAGATTGGCAAATCCAGGGCTTGAAATCATCCACATGATTCTACGTAGATCAGAAAATAGTGTAATGTGGAGCCTTTACACACAACCTGAATAGTACTGCAATTCACGCAAACATCGTAATAACTCGCTATAACTTTTCTCCATAGCCTTTTCTTTTTCATACACATAACCACAATGTTGCACACGAACATTAAATGACCGCCCTAAACTAAATCTTTTGTTTACCGCTGCGCAGACGAGCTCTTGGATCAGATCTTTGGCTCCGTGACAGTTCTCTCTCTCAGGGCTCAACCGACAGATGCAACATATGGTCCCACTCTGGTTCCACCCGGCACCGAGGCCACAAGGGGGCTACGCTAACCTGCCCGGCGCGCGCTAACTCCACACACAAAAAAACATCACATCTCGGCTAACCGCTAACGGCTAACGGTCACTCGCGACGGGCTTTCAAGCTGCCCCCGTCCTAATTACTATTCCTCGGCCCGAGCGTTGCCCCTCAGACGATGAAAGAGCAGTGTCAGCCTCTGATGGCACGACGGGGGAACACGGGGGGGATGAAGGCGAGGATGGGGTGGTGGTGGGGGGGTAGGGACGAAGGCTCCGCTATCCCAGGACCGACCAACCACCCCTGGGTATCCATCACAGCAGCCATCACTCGGGAGAACCTGATAAATAAATCAACTTAGAGGACTGGTGAGGTCTCAAGGCCTATTCCTCCTTTTAAAAAAAATATAAAAAATAAAAAAAACTACTTTGACTCCTTCTCCACGCCTCTGGTCCCAGTAGGCGCGAGGACCAAAGACGCCAACTCTATGATTCTTTTCAAAAATTAAATATATTCACTTATCTGAAAAGGCCCGGGCGCAAGATCCACTGTCTTTAACATCGAGGATAAAAGCGCAAAGGACTTTCTCATTGGCTTTCAATCGGCAGTCCTTTGAAAACTTAATGATTTGAAGGTCTTTTTAGAAGAACTTACTTTGGGACAACAATTTCTGAACTGGCTTCGGCTTTTATGTGGAGATGAGTGAAAAAGAGGTCCATGTGAAGCCATCGGGGAACTTCAAATTACCCCAACTTTAGAAAAGAACATTGGTTATTAAGGTCTAATTGAGCACGACTGCCTCTGCTCCTCTACGCAAGTCCGTCTTTATTTTTAATCCGCTCCCTGAAGTTTTATTTGTGCGTTTATTTATTGATTACAGACAAAAGTAGACGATTTCTTGGCAGGAACTTTACAGACAGGGATATTAGCATGACATTTTGAAGACTTTGTGGACCAATCGCGTCTTTACGAGGTTGGAGAAGGAACGCACCTCTTTTTAACCATCTAAAAGTGTCTGATACGGGGTGAATTTTGCCTTTGAGGTTAGATCTGAGTTCGCCGGAGATCATTTGATTCATGATTGATATGTGTTTTGCAAGTGGAAAGCTAAAATCAGAAGTTTTCAAATGTGTGACTGATGATGGCGGAATTTTGAAGATGTGTAATCTCATATCAGTGTGGAGCAGTGTAAACCGGGTTGATGTCAGGGTGTTTTTGAGTGATTTAAAATGTGAGGAATGGCTTTTTGAAGATGGTTCAGTGTTTGATATTTGATTGGTAACCCTTACCAAAAATGCGGGGCAAATAGAGGACAGAACTGAAACTGAAATCAACTGAATTTTTACCATATATCAGACTTAATGTATTGTTTTTAAAGGTCCTATATTACAGAAAATGCACTCTTATCAACTTCAAGATATGTTAGAATTTTGTTACTTCCTCAAAAACAGACCTGGAGTTGTGTTTTGTTTCATTCACACATGTTTGAGTAATCCTTTATTATTAATCTGTCTACATATCCAAAGCTCAAAATGGTCTGTTCCACCTTGTGATGTCATATAGTGGTAGTTTTCAGCTCCTTTTAAGCTTTAGTTCAATAGAAATCAACAACTACAGGGCAGAAATTATCCTAATGATTCTAGTGAAAATGTGTGGAGTTTAAAAACACAGTGGAGCACTTTACTATTACCACATGACTTCATAGGGTGGAACAGAGTTTTCTGTTTAGATAGAAGAACTAAAATATGCTAAAATATGCCAAAATATGCGGGGTTTCTGTGTTAAACGTGCATGAATGAAACAAAAAACAACTCCAGGTATGTTTGTGATGAGGAAAAAACATTATAACATAGATCAGAAAATAACACAAGATGGGCACTTTAACATTTACCACCTGGATATCCATGAGGTTTCAGAGTGAAAAGCCGACGATGTTGTCACGACAATTAACAAAACAAGTTTTCATTGGTCGAAAAAAAAAAAAAAGCCTATAAGCAGTAAGCTGAAACGTATAAATAAAAACCAGCTGATGAATCCAGAGTGCAAATAAAAGTCGGTCATACTAATGTTATTATGCTGTTCCTCTACATAAGGGGTGGGTAATTATTTTTTCCATGGGGCAAAATGCTTAACTCAATTCTGCATAATATTCATTGTATTTCTTTATAAAAAGCAGTAAATAGCATTGTTCTGATGAGCTGGTAAGACTGGTAAGAGTTTGTCATGACTAAGCAATGCAAAAGTGAGGTGCCTTACAAAAAATGTCATTTAAAAAACACCTCTAAAATAAAAGCAATGCAGATTTTGTCCATGTATGAGCTAAAATGATAAAATATGTTTATTTTGTAATTCCAAATGAGCTTAAATGGGTCGGTCAGAGTCAACCAAAGAGCCGTATGTGGCCCCGCAGCTGGACAATACACAGTTCTGCTCTATGTGAACAAACGAAGACTGATATGGGCATTAAAACCATTGCACAAATTATTAAATGTATCTTGTTTAAAGAGGAGCCAGATGCCCTTCCTGCCACAATTTCTACATTACTGTGACTAGAGTAGGCAATGGGTGTTGACTGTTTAGCGAGGACATATGTTGTGGGATTTTTTTTTTTTTTTTTTTGAGCTTGGACTGTGCTTAAACCAGCGGCTCTCCAGTACATGGACAGATACCTACTCACTAAATTAAAAAAATGAGTCAGAAAAAACAAAATAAAGCTTTTAACAATGACTTTCTTGGCTTGTTTTAACAGTTTACTCACATCTCAAGCATTTTCAACTATGTCGCATCCAAACACCCATATGAGACAAGAGCAGTTCTAAACAAAGCCTGCCTGAGCGCTACAGTATTGGGAGTATTGGTGTATGAGTGTGCCTCAGTTCCACCTAATGGCTGTGTTTACCTTCTCCCTCTCTGTTCCCTCTCCGGGCCCTTTCAACGCTCCGCATCTGACTCGCGGAAATCTTCACTCCATCTTCTTTTCCATGCTCCCTTATTCCGTTTGTTGTTTTCCACGAGTTTGCCAAGCGCTACATTGGCAGAGCCGGAGATGGTTGGTGTCTTTAGGCGCGCTGGCGTACGATCCGAAGGGGGTGACAGTGCCTTTTGTGCTTCACATGAGAAACACCCCTTGTGATTAAAATCTCTTTGTGATATTTCTATCAAAATTTCTATTAGGAGACAGACAGGAGAGGAGCAGGCGACGGTTACAGCAGACAAGACAAGAGCGCAGAGGAGAGGAGAAGATGGAGGAGGTATTTAAAATTTAAACTGCACGGTGTTTGCCTGTTGTTTGTGGGGTGTTATGGTGCGTTTAGGAGCAGGATTCAGAGGCAGTGTTGGGGTATGTGGTGTTGGAGATGGGACTGTCGTTCTTACATGGGACGCAGGGGGTAGAGAGAGAGACACACGTGCTGACAGAGGAGAGGTCCCTGGCTACACTTCACCAATCTGTTATTGATTATGAAGAAAACTACCACAACCACAAACTACTTTTACATTTTTAAATGTCAGATGTTATTATAGAAAGTGGAATATTCATGTTTTTTGCAGGTATTTCATTTTATAATATTATATCATAGCCTCTCGCTGAAAGTGAAGTGGAAGGGATCGAAACCAATGATCAGAATGTAAAAAAAAATACTTAACACTGATTGGTGGAACAAAAAGGAACAACATTTTACTTTAGTTAAATCCAGTTGAGAGAAAAACAGCTTACCATCCATAAATGCACTAAATGCAAGCACTCCCTGCGGCTTTTTTTTTTTTTTTTTCAAAGCAAAATAGTCTGTATTTCCACTAAACCAGGCCAAAGTGTATTTGTTGGCATTGCCATGTTTGTTTTGGTCTGTTTGGCGTCTGCTCAAACGAGTGCTGCCCTGTGATTGGCCAGTCTCTGCACTACTGGTGGTGCTGGACCTATAACAAGTGAACGCTTCAGCCAGATTCTTCAGAATCCCATCACTGCATAAACCCACAGCACCTTGAGACTGGATGATATTGTCTGATATCAAAAGCTATGTAGAGTTGGGCCTGGTCAGTACTGGATGAGAGACCACTGGGAACTCCAGTGGGGCGGCACTGGCTCTGTGGTAAGAGCACTTTCCCTCTCAGAATACTGTTGTTGTGTTCTTGGGCAAGAGACTTAACCCACCTTCCTTCCATTGTGAAGTACTTAGCATGCATTTGAACATAATTTGTCCTGATCAAATGAATCAATAATAATACACTTATTGAGTTGTTGGTTACAACAATTACCGACTTCCTGCTATCATAGGTAAATACATGAGTAGGTATCTATGTGTGAATTGTACAAAAAAAAGGTTGTGTTCTTAAATGTATTTATTTATTTATATTTTTTTGTAATTTTTGCTGAAAATTGGGTTTACACCTTCTACATTCATGCCCTAGCATCTGCAAAATAGAACAAATATTGAAACATTTAAAGAGCAACACTGACTCCAATTATTGTTTTAATTAAAAAGTCACCATCAGACTCCAGTTGAGAGGCAGAAGACCCGTACACTCCTGTGCCCTCCTCCTCCTCTCTCATCTCTTTAACAAAAGCTGATTTAACCCAAAGGTTAGTTTACAGCGGAGAGGTGGCCCCTGGCCCTGATCCAGCCCCCCATTATCACAGGGGCCCGGCCTAATGTGAGGAGCACCTCTCATTAATGTATTATTAACATGCTCTGCCCGCTCCAGTGGGGATAGAGAGAGGACCTGGCCTGTACACCGCCATGGCTCACTCTCTCATCTCGGACCAATTAGCTTAATAGCATCTTTAGAGCAGTAAAGACAACAGGCTTTAATTGAAAGACCCCTCCTCCTCCTCCTCTTCCTCCTCTTCCTCCTCCTCCTCCTCTTCCTCCTCCTCTTCCTCCTCTTCCTCCCTCTGCCCACAGAGACACACAGGCACACGTGTCACAGACAGACACTTAAGATGAGCACGTTATTATGGGCCATTAAAACACTGAACCTTATCTCCTAATTATGATTTTGTCATATATGCAAATGAAGATGTACATTTAGGTGTTGGAGTTTAAGAACGTGTGAAGATTCAGTCTATATCACATTTTAATTATAACATACTATTTATTACACTGATATTTAAAATTTCCAAGCATTGCATATGTTGTTTTAAACTTGAAAAACACTTTGAATAACAGAAGCAGTCGACACGCAACACCCACAATCCTCCATAAAACAATATGAGTGTTTGTTTTAGTTTAGTTCTGAGCTGCGTCTGTTGCCAAATAATTACATGGGGTGTTATCTGCTATTATTTTTTCTGTTTTATAGCTCAATTCTATTGATTACACACATTTTTTGCCATGAAAAAGCAACAAAACGTTACCATGGCTAGTAAATACTCCTATTTACTCAGAAGTTATCTTTAAATATATATAATCTGCTAACAGTATTTCTTTATAACAAGTCATTTCCAAACACTGGTCATTACACAAGTTGCCAGATAATCAGCTACTTTATATTTACTGTTATAGATGTGATTCCTGGATCAAACAGGGCCTTTCTGTGTGGAGTTTGCCGATTTTTCTTGTGCATTAATCCAGTTAATTATTTCATATGAAAGGTTCTACCAGCATAAAACACTTAAAGCTGTAAGGGATGGGTCAGAATCTCGTGCCACAAGATCTCGCGAGACAAATTAACACAAGATAATGATGATATGATGAGAGCAAAAATATAAAATCTCATCTTGAATCATTCACGTGGGTCCAGTCTCATCCTGTGGGAGTTGTATCTCGTCCCACCCCTGTGAACTCTCCTCTCAATGTCCTGACAAGTCCCACATTAATACTCCAGTCATTCGTATTGATCCGAGTCTGTGCTGGTCACGTGACTACACCGCGGTCATGTGACTCCTCCTCCTCTTCTTCTCCTCTCTCTCGCGCCTCTCTAATTGACTTCGTGTCTGTTCCTGCTCCAGAGCCCGCTCCACCTGCTCAGCCCATTCACAGAGTAACACCAAACTCTCCCGTGCTCTCACTCCATTAACACGGCACAGACCCGGGTTCAGCTCCCCGCCATTACAGCAGCAGATGCTAAAATCTCATTTTCAACTCAATTTAACCCGGTCCACCTCCAGGGAATGAGACGTCCTCGCCCCGCTTTAATTATATGAACCGACAATAGTGTAAGAGAGAGTCGGCTTTAGAACATTAGAGAGTGGAAGGGAAGTGCTGCTTGTTGTTATATTATCACCAGAAATGAACTGGATTTGTTAAATAGTTAAGCATATGTAGTACGAATAGTGGTTGGAAAGATTACTGCAAATTAGTAGTCAAGTAAAAGTACAGTTACATGGGGCAATTTACTCAATACAAGAACTGATCCCAAAATTCTACTTTAGTTTAGAGCACACATGAAAAATACTGCTACTCATTACTATCAGTATTTTAGTTGTTTAAAACTGTAATCGAGCTAATCAGAGAAGGTGCTTTGTGTTTACTACTGAGAAACTTTTATGATTTTAAAAGTAATGAAGTACAATTACATGAGCAGAATTTTAAATGTACAAGTACACATTTAAGAATTGACCCAAATAAGTAACCAAAAATGTACTCAATTACAGTAACATGAGTGTTTGTAATTGGAGGTTTAAGGCCCCGTTTACATGAACACGGGTAGGACATTTCCCTTCATTTGTACCCATTTTTTACACGCAAACAACAAATTCACCTCTGAAAACGAATCTTTCTAAAACTAGACTGGAGATTTTGGAAAACTACAGTTTGGTGTTTGCATGTAAAGGGAGTTTGATTTAGGCAGATGACACACCAAAAGTGCGTCCAATGTTTACCTTTTGCTGTGATGATGACCATGAAGCATTCAGAGCAGCACTCGCATTTCTTCTGGTGAAACACTTTTCATGTGTTTGCATTTGCACACACAACTGATGTATCATATCCATGACCAGAGATGAATAAGCTCGGAGGTCAACACTTTAACAGATCTGTGGAGAGGTAACCTCACTCAGTAATGCACGTTTCTCAAGGTATTTTTGAGTAATACTTGATGTAATCTAAGTGTAATGAAATAAATGCTACAGGTTTGGATCTAATCCAGGTGCCGCCCAGAGGCTTGGTGTAGTTATGACATCACTCGATGGTGTATTTATGCGGATTGATGTAAACGAAAACTTTTTTGAAAACTATGCTATGTACACGATGTTATTTTGGAAAATGGAGGGAGGGAAATATTAATTTCTCAACATACTCAGCTATTTGTAAACATACCCTATAGGTCTTATGTCTTATAAGATTGACTATAAAATTTTGACGGTAGGAGGTCCAGGCAATAACTCCTTCCTGAAGTGAAGTGGAGATGCAACTGAGCAACTAAACCACTAAAAATGTTGCTTTACTCTCCTTTAATTTCTTAAATGTACAAGTGAACACTTTTAAATCAACCAAAATAAGCACAAATACCCCAAAATGTACTCAATTACAGTAACATGAGTGTTATAAGGTGGACTATGTTATATATTTTTCTGGTAGGAGGTCCTCCATCTGCTGGTCTCCATGGAGATACTATAACTTTAATCTTATCTTGCGTTTAACCAATTACATGTATTTTTATTACTCAAAAATACTTTGAAAAACATGCATTCTTACTGTGTCGCTATCTCATCTCCATGGAGAAAGATGAGTTTAGTGCCATACTGTGGAACATTCCAGGCAATAACACCTTTCCTGGAGAGGAGACAGAGGAACCACTAAAAATGTTGCTTTACTCTCCTTTAATTTCTTACTGGATTTGATCTTATAGGAAACTAACAAAATAAAGTAAGATTCCACTACATTATTTGATGTTATTTCTTATTGTGATTTGGATAAAACATGCAAGAAGCTTCAAAGTATTTTCCAGTGGATCAAAGTAGTACACAAAACCATGGAGGCTACAGTGCATGTTATACTGACAAAACCTGTGGGTCGGACAAAAATATAGTTCAACATTTGCGCGAATCTGCTCTCTAGTGATTTCGGACAGTGTTTTTCATGTTTCAAACTCCATGTTGGAAGACTTCTGAGGCTCCAGCGCTGTTTTTAACCTGGCCTTCATCCATTTGATCCAATTTCTGGAGCTAGGTGCACCAATTACAGTGAATAATTCAGCCATCTTTATGCAGTTAGTTCAAGTGGCCTAGATATCAGCTTTTTTAATGAAGCTCCCTCTTATTTCTTATTCCCTGTGCTGAGAGGCCCATTACCTGCTCCACAGTGCCAGACGCCCGTCGCACTTCCACCCAAAGCAAACTCCAATGAAATAAAGAGAGAGAGGGGAGGGCAGTCTGGGATTCATATTATAGAGCTCTGGAACATGGTGGACCCTTTGTTTAGATTCATGTACTGTCAGTTGTGTCGTTATTCTTCATAGACTTACATTTAAGATTTTATTGTCATTGTCATAGAAAACAGCAATAAGTCAAGTGGCACATTTGTATTGGTGTCAGTGGCTCTCTGTCTGTTTACACCAAGCTCGGGCTCCCAGAGTACCACCAAAAATAAATCAGATGTATAACAGACTATTCCAGACCTAAGCAGACTACATCATTTCCACTTCAGTTCTAAATAATTTGTCCAAATTGTCCAAAGGGAGGACAAAAAAGTGGATAAAATGAACTCTAAATTAGACAAACCCACATCCAGTTTAAAGGAACCAAATTACACTATTTTCTGATGTATTATAATGTTGTTTCCTCATCACAAACGGACCTAGAGTTGTGTTTTGTTTTTTTCACACATGTTTAACACACAAACCCTGCATATTTAGGCTAAAGCTGCAGTAATACAGTACAGGAAGTCCTCCACTGCCCATAAACCTTCACTAGAATCATTTGGATGATTTCAACCCTGGAATTGCCGATCTCCACTGAACAGAAGTTTAAAAATAGTAGTTAACGTGAAAACTAAAGTTTCATGACATCGCAAGGTGGAAGGTGGTGTGTTTTGAGCTTTGGAGATGCAGGCTGATGTGTCTCTTGTTGTCCGCTATTTTCTAAGTGAACTGAATATTTGAGACATAAGAGGTTGTAATTGATCTATTGCTTTTTGCCAGTTGGCTCAGCCCTTGGGCATTTGTATTTTCTCTTATTTAGCCTTATCCATTTAAAATATCGTTTAGTTGTATTGAGAATTCTGATTTATTAATTTTATGTAAAACCTTCCTTTTTTGTGTTATTGTACTTACTTATTTTTCTTTATAAAAACCACTTACTTTACATCACATCTTGTTTGTGTTACTTTCCTTTGTCCCTAGCACTGGGTTGTAACACTAACAATAGAGGGTGACTTAAACATGTGTGAATGAAACAAAACACAACTCCATGTTTTTGAGGAGGTAACAACATCTCACAAACAACATTTATTTAAAGGTGCATTGTGTAACTTTTCTGGAGGAGGGTCTGTCAAATGCTTTTCTCCATGGAGATGTTATTGCTTTGTCTGAAATATTTCACAGTCTGGTATTAAACATTTCTATCTTCACGGAGACCAAACCAGACCAAGTTACAGTTCAGATCTGTGGAGGGGCGACCCCGCTCACAGTCTAATGCCTGTCATTCTTGGTATTTTTAAGATGTAAAACCACCTGTAATTTAATAAATGTAAGGTAGAGCTGTTTAATAGGGATGTAACAATATCCAAATCTCACAGTACGATATTTATTATTACTACGATATTTTGGAGAAGCTAATAGAATTGTAGAAAGGTTACTTATTGCTTTTGAAAAGACTTTAGTGCAAATCCATACTGTCATAATCCTAAGAATTCAAGTAAAAAACATATTTCTTATTTCATATTATGTTGTCTGCACTGAAATGAATCATGGTCTATGTAGTTCCCAGTGTTTATAAGCTGTTACTACAATAAAACAATGCATTATGCAAAGGAACTTCTATTTCGATATACAGATTGTGATATTATTGGCGATTATTGACCTTTGACGATACAATATTATGAGTAACTGTTAAATTATGAGTAACTGTATTCAATTACAGTTACTGTTTTAATGAGTGGTAATTGGATTACAGTTACTTTGTTGAAATAAATGGATTACACGGCGGTATTTTCCTGTTTTCACATTTTGGGCTATACCCCCCAGGACTAAACTAGGTCTAAAACCAGGACTAAACAAGGACTAAACCAGAACTAAAACCAGGTCTAAACCAGGTCTAAACCAGGTCTAAACCAGGACTAAACCAGGACTAAAACAGGATTTAACTAAACCATGCTGCATGGACCGTGTCTCGTCCTCTTCTATCAATAATATTTTTAATAAAGACTGGGCTTTTTTATTTTCTTTTATCAGACAAACATCTTATGTTATGATTTCCTCGTCTTTGCTTCTCTACAGCAAATCAAGTAATCTAAAGTATTCAGATTACATTACTTACTTTAAGTAATTTAATGGATTACGTTACAAACTACATTTTGGTGTATGTAATCTGTAATGTAGGGGAATACATTTTAAAAATAACCTTCCCAACACTGACTACTGTTTAATGTCATACTGTGGGACATTCCAGGCAGAGCAATGACACATATCCACAGAAACAAGAAGGTGATGGACCCCCAACGAAAACGTTACATAGTGCACCTTTAAAATCCAATGAGTCCAACGAGAAGATGTAGGGCGTAAACCGAACGCAATGTCAAGACCGCAAAAACAACAAGTCACATGGCGCTATAGCAACCTCTCACACACGAGTATACAAAACAAGATGTACTTTACTGAGAGCGCGCGTTTACCGACACCAGAGCGCAGTAAACAGTGACTAAACTCTGCTAAGCTAGCTCACTTTCTCCCAGACAGGATCATTGTTCTTCTAACAGTGGTAAGTGTGGCGTTTATGCGATTCGTGAGGAGCTCTGTGCTATAGCTGCGAGCGCCCCTCCAGCACATACACAGATCCTTAGCGCCATTCGCCTGCACGCTCCTGTCTGCTCCTGTCTGCTCCTGTCGGCTCCTGCGATACCTTACCGGGCCATCTGTGCCTGTAAGTGCCGTGAATTCACCCCACTTTCTCAGCATTACCCCCAGCACCCCTATGATCTTAATGAAGCCACCAGCTTTTTACTGTCAATCAATTATGGAGCAGCTGAAGGAGCACTTTGCAGAGATCGAGGTGTACAGAGGTGGCAGCAGCGAGTTCAGCGTTTACTGAAAGACGTGCTAGCTTCAATATAGCACAGAGTAATGGAGGAGAGTCAGAGAAATAAAGTCACTTGTAATGATCTTTGGAGTATAAGTGCTTTTAAATATGGTGGTTTTGTTTTTATTGATTATATATTGTTGTCAGTATAGATTAGATCAGGGGTGGGCAAACTTTTTGACTCATGGGCAACAAAGGGTTCTAAAATTTGACAGAAGGGCCGGACCAGGAGCAGATGGATGGAGTTTTTGGTAATCCACCTCATAAGAAGGTGGATTTTGGAACAGTCTCCCATTATCAATAAGAAAGACTCCAACACTGGCCACGTTCAAATCCCACTTGAAACTGTGACTAAGGGAAAACCAGACTTGGGAACACGTTTAATTTAGAGCTGTCACTTGTTATTGTTGTTTTTTTCCTCTGTTAAATTTGTGGTGTGGAAATGAGCGTTCTTGCTGTAATCTGGCATATTTACACTGCACTGTTTTAGATGTTCATTAATATGCACTGTCCCTATTAAATAAATAAATAAATAAATAACATGGAATATGTAAAAAACATATCCCATGTTATTAAAATATCCCATAATTGAAAATCATTACAAAGCATTACAACAAAATATCTGTATTTCAAGTCTCACGATATTTACTATTTATTGAAATTACTTTTAAAACACTGAAAATTATTATTATTATTATTATTATGATTATTATTATTATTATTATTCAAGTTTGGCGGGCCAGATTAAAAAAGATTTAAGGACCGCATATGGCCCCTGGGCCGTAGTTTTACCCACCCTGGATTAGATGGAATGTTTGTGTTATGTTTTTGGTTGGAGAAACTTGAAACTGAGAGATTTCTGTAGAATTAAGTAAAAATACTGTAAGTAAAACACTTAAGTCTATAAATCTGAGGTAAAAGGTTTTTCATTTTGAGCAAAGAGAAGATTTTGAGATGTGTCTTTTGTGGTACATCAAGGTCACTGGTAGAGATCCTATTGCATCGCCTGGAATGTTCAGCAGTGTTGCATTAATCTTATCTGAATTGATTTGTTTTTTAGAATAAGTCCCTTGAGATGTCTCGCCATCTCGTTTTCGGTCCTTATAGTTACAACAGCAGAAGACAGATACAGTAGGGCAAACAGTAGGCTACAGAAATTCCAATAAACATAGAAAAAATAAAACATCAAAATCAACACAACCATACACACACACACACACACACATACACTCACTCACACTTGACTGTTCGACACACAATAAATCAAATCTGAACAAAAACTAAGACCAAGTTCAAATATAGGTCCCAAAATACAACAAGATAACCAACAAATTCAACAAAATGATCAAAAACAATTACACAGGTTATGTAAATATTGAACCAGAGCATTTTGTACTTATAGTAGCACTTAAATGCGCATTGTGTAACTTTTCTGGTGGAGGGCTTATCACCTGTTTGTTGCTATGCATATGTCATTGTTCTGCCTGGAATGTTCCACAGTATGACATTAAACAGCTCTACATTACATTTATTCAATCATAGGTGGTTTTATAGCTCAAAAATACATAGAGAAACAGACATTCTGACTGTGAGCAGGGTCGCCTCTTCACTGATCTGACCTGTATCTTGGTCCGGTTTGGTCTCCATGACGATAGACAGGTTTAATCCCACACTGTGAAACATTCCAGACAAAGCAATAACATTTCCATAAAGAAAAGCCTTTGAAGAACCCTCCACCAAAAAGTTACACAATGCGAGTTTAAGTATATAAATCTGAGGTAAAAGGTTTTTCGTTCTGAATGAAGAGAGGTTTTTTGAGAGGAGATTTCTTCTACATTTGAGAAACCAGTGTTACAAATAAGTGGTTGAGATTGAAATATACAAAAATTGGATGGTTGTCTGAGGATGTAGAAAGTAAGAAGGACTGTCTCACAAGGCAAAGAAATGGCCTTTCTGATGTGGGAATCAACTATGGAAACTTCACGCTATATGGCAAAGGAGAAATTCAATATGTCAAGTTTTTCCAAGCTGCTTCTTCAGTTCTGGTCAGAATGCTGGTGGACACTGCTGACTACACTGAAACTACTCAGCTCAGCTCCTCTCTGCAGGCATTCTGACCAGAACTGAAGAAGAACATTGGATGAACTGTGAAACGTTTTCGACCAAAATAAACGTTTGTCCAGTTGACATATTGAATTTCTCTTTTTCTATGGATTCTACCTGGACATCTGAAGGATTCTACACACTTCATACTATATGGCTATAAAGTACTAACTACTCTGCCACCCCTCAGAGTAACCATGACATACACTTTAAATACTTTCTGGACATAATATCTTTTGCTGCAATGATTGTAAATTGGTTTGGTTTATGAAGCTCCTTTGTGTTTTTGTAGTCTAGACAGTTTTACTATTCTTTGTCGATTCTGAGTGGGGTCCAGAAGTATAAGGAACAGCGTGACTCATCTAACAGGTATCCACACTTCAAACTCCGCCCTTGAAGCCAGGTGTAATCAAGACAGTCCTGCGTGATGTCACCAACTACCTGAAATTTCAGAGGTCATTGAAGGCACCCTGCAAAAAACTAAATCTAGTCAAGTTAAGATGATTTGAATTAAGAAAGTTTTATCATGAGTTGAGCAAATTTCACTTGACAAGTAAAATTATTTGCCAATGGAACAAGAGTTTTTGTAATTAAAATATGAAGGTTAAGGCTAATTTCTGTCCGTTGTCCCAAATTGCTGGGGTGACAGGGGACGAAACAATAAAATATTGCACACTCCATTCATTGCACGGTCACAATTATTGCACAGTTCTCGTTATTGCACACTCCACTCATTACACAGTTCTAGTTATTGCACACTCCACTTATTACACAATTCCTGTTATTGCACACTCCAGTCATTGCACAGTTCCCATTATTGCACACTCCAGTCATTGCACAGTTCCCATTATTGCACAGTCCAAAATATTACACAGTCCAAGTGCAGTTCCCATTATCCCTTCCCCATACATCTTGCTACGCTTAAAATAAGAAAAACAACAACTTTTTTGCACTTTCAATAAGAAACAAAATCGAATGTTGCTTAAATTAACAAAAACACACTTAATCCATTGGTAAATAATTTTACTTGTCAAGTTGAATCTACTCAAATAAAGTAAAATTTTCTTAATTTAAGTCATTTTAACTTACCTAGATATTGTGTTTTTTTTTTTTTTTTTTTCAGTTCAGCACAAATTTAAAAACTTTATTGACCAGAAAGCTGAAAATTGACCTCGTCTGCACTAAATGAGCACTAGACAAATACTATTAAAACACCATATAAACATTTCAGTTGCAAAAAAAAAAAAAAGCATTTAGTTGCAATTTAAGAGGGTCACAATCCTTTTACTTTGAAAATGACAATTGTAGAAATCTCAGACACTTCATTTTTCACTCTCAACGGTGTGAACAAGCCTTACATCTTTAGTGAGTCAACAGCGCTATTTACACTTTTGCTGCCAATCATATTAAAAAAATTAAAAAATCCAAAAACACGTCACATTCTGCATGTCGTTCCAGATCGGAGGCACGTGTCTGGGTGCCGCCTGCAGCACAAACAGCCCTGTGGTGTGGTCTCAGCCGCTTCCATGGCACCCTCATTTTCACCTCATTTGCGCCTATAGAGATGCATCTGACTACCATTAACAACAGGTCGTGGCCCCGCTCCGCACTCCACAGAGCCGACACCTCCTGCATCTGTCAAGCAAGCCACGGGGCCTGTTCTCCAGCAGCACCCGCGCCCCCCGGCAGCCAAAACAGGTGCGTAATGCCGTCTTTTTACACCTAATCCAACAAAGAGTGACAGCGAGGTTTTACACCAGGAGATACAGTGGGTTGTCAGTGACTCCATCTTGGGCTACAGGGAAATTAGATTTGAACAATGGAATTAGTGTAGTTTGCTGTTTGAAGGAACCTTAGGAGTTCCTGGTGATTAGGGATGTGCAAAAATATTGAAATATCGATATAACGTATTGTTTAATTTGATGATACAGTATCGATATTGTTATATTGAGTATTTTTTGGTATATTTTACTAAATTATTTTGTTACAGCGCTACAGTTTTGTTGCTTGTTTATGCGACATATTTGACATTTTCACAGTTTTGATTATTAAAATGTGTGTGTTTCATATGAACTTTGCAGAAGAAGTGGTGTAACAAAGACTTTTAGTGTCACAGCCATGATTTAGCCTTTATTTTTTATTAAACGTATTGAATCAATTTGAAATATATCGTATCAAATCGTAAGCTCACTGTAACAAGTTATGTATCGTATCGGCAACTTCTGAATGATACCAAGCCCTGTTTTAAGATGTATTAGTAGACGAAGTGTAGTTATTACTAAGGGTGTGCAAAAATATCAAAATATCATATAGTTTAATGTAATGATACAGTATCGATATGAAGGACTGCTGTATTGAAATATCACCAGTTTTGTTGTTTGTTTAGAGGGAAAAAAACATTTTCACTGTATTGATGATTAAAATGTTTGTGTTTTATTTGAACTTTGCACAAGAAGCGGTTTAACAAAGACTTTTAGTATCACAGCCATAATTTAACCTTTATTTTTTATTAAACCATATTGAATCAATTATTGAAATATATCGTATCAAATCGTAAGCTCACTGTATCGAGGTATGTATTGTATGGTGAACTTCTGAATGATACCTATCCCTACCGGTGATGGTGTAATGTTTTAAAATGTAGTAGTAGATGTAGTGTAGTATCAATATCAAGGACTGCTGTATCGATATATATTGAGTATTTTTTGGTATATTTTACTAAATTATTTTGTTACAGCGCTACAGTTTTGTTGCTTGTTTAGAGGAAGGAACTCATTTATGCGACACATTCGACATTTTCCCTGTTTTGATGATTAAAATGAGCGTGTTTCTTATTAACTTTGCACAAGAAGTGGTTTAACAAAGACTTTTAGTGTCACAGCCACGATTTAGACATTATTTCTGTTTGAATCGTATCGAACCGAAAGTGCACTGTATTGAGATATGTATCGTATCGACAGTTTCATAATGATACCCAGCCCTAGTTGTTACTATTTTGAATTTAAATGTTAAGGGTCCTATATTACACAAAATTGACCCTTGTGAAATTTTAGCCATGTTGTAATGTTGTTACCTCCTCACATACTATATCTGGAGTTGTGTTATTAGTTTTCTACATCTCCAAAGCTCAAAATACGTTGTTCTACCTTGTGATGTCATGAAGCCGTAGTTTTCAAGTTAAGAGCTGACTTATTTTAGTAGAGATTGTCAAATCCAGGGCTGAAGTTATCCATATTCTAATGAAGATGTGTGGAGTTTAAAAACACAGTGGAGTGAGTGAGTACCATCAAGAACACGGCCTAAATATGCAGGATTTGTGTGTTAAACATGTGTGATTGAAACAAAACACAACTCCAGTTTTTGACGAGGCAACAGTATAATATATCCGACCTTTAAAGGACACAGTTTACTTTTTTAGCCACCAAAAACATATCTCGGATTTGTACTGATATTCATTTAGGCTTGTTCCAGTGTTCCTCTTTACGAGCTCCTCTCCTTCAGTCAGAAATTGCTGAATTTTCCCCAGATTGTGATGTCAAAGGTAGAAAGCCACATGTCTCGTATAGTTCTAAGTCCATAAATCATCAGCAGACTCCTTCTAAGCATTTCTGCTGTCAAACTGTGTTCATTACAACTTGCACGCTGCCGGCTATGTTGCTAAAATAGCTAGCCTTTTTCCGTGATAATTCCCACTCAGCAGATGGCATGCTAACACTGAATCCAGATGAGGAAGTGCAGCTTGTATATCCATCTTTGTACATATTCATTCATTTGAATCATAATGTGAGATGCAAAAGTAAAGATATAGTGTTTAGCAGTACAAATAATCATGCTTAATAATAATAACAACAATAACATTTATTTATATTGCACTTTACATAAAATAATCTCAAAGTGCTACAGGTAAAAAACTGTGAATAAAAGTGCATCAGCATAAAAGTGCAAAAAGCTAAAACTATTACAGTGCACAACACGGAACCAATAAAATACAATTAACAAAAAAATATGTGTTCTTTAAAGGCCTCATATTAAACTAAATCCTTTTGAGCTGTAAGCTGAGTTAGAACATTTTTAGAACATTTTTACCTCATCAAAAACATACCATTCAAACAAGTATTGAGTATTGCATTATTATTAGTCTCTGTCTGTCTCTTCAAAACTCAAAACGCTTTGTTATATTTTATGACGTCATGAAGTGATAGATTTCAAGTTAACAACTACCTTTTACCTGTAGTGTAGTATAGATTGTCAATTCCAGGGCTGTAATTATCCAAATGGTCCTAGTGAAGGTGTAAGAAGTTTAGAAATACAGTGGAGCACTTCCTGTATTATCCCATAAGTGTCTCCTGTTTGAGAGAAGAAAACAAAACACTTTATTGTCTAATCAGGTTCATTCGGTCTTCTGATAATTTATGCTATTAGGTTCTTTCAGATCAAGAGTTTGTTTTTATACCTGACACTTTCGACTGTTCACTAGTGGTCTTCCTCAGAGTGGTCACGTGATGTTGTTGTGTCCGATCAGCTGATTTAAACAGGTTTTGGTGCTGTCTTCCTACTGGTGGAGGCAGGACGACAGCGCCATCTGCAGGCCGACTTCCTCAGGACACTATCCAAGGTATGTGAGAGTAAAAAAGCCCCCTCGTCCCGGTTTATCGTCCCATGGGCACGTTTCCATGTTTCGATTGCCTCTTTAATCCACCAGCAATGTTTGTTCTCCTCTGTCAAAATGATGTTTTCTCCATCCCCGTTCATAATCTCTTTTACAGTGGTCAGAGACGGGCGATTTTAGTCAATCAAAACTGTCAGGTATGAAAAACAAACTCTTAGTCTGAAAAAAGAGCCTAACAACATAAAACACTTTACAATATACACATAAATTCTCCACAAATTGGCCCTGTTTAAAAAGCTATTCTATCACTTTCGCTTTACTCCTTTAGGCGTACTTTTCACCTTTAGCTGATGCATGTCCAGACGGTGTGTTTATTCCTCTCTAAGCAGCAAGGATACAGTATAGCTCCCCCTTCAGGCCAGCTCCTCTCTCACCTACAAGTGTGTGAGCTCTGACGCCGCAGGTTTAGCCATTTTTGGTCCACCTCGTCTCTCCTCCTGAGCTAATGTGAGACTCCTCCATCCACTGGCACTAACTCTGTTCTCAGGCTGCTTTTAGTCCGGGGTTAAGCAGCTGAGTGCCCGTTCTCCTCTGCACTGCTCCCCAAGGCGTTGCAGTGCTGTACAAGAGGAGGCCGGTCCCTTGGTTCCTTTAGCCCTCTTTATCCGCGGACTTCCACAGCCGAGCGGGCCCTTAAAGCACTTTAGCTCTGCTTTATGCTATCATCATGGAGCCACTGGTGACATGTAGATGCTGCTACACTCTCATGTATAATGTATGAGGTGCGTGGCGGGGGTATAAATTCGCTATCTCATTGTGGGCTACTTGGCCTTTGGAACCCGGTGCGCAAATAACACCGGATTCCAGCGCTGTTTAGAGACGAGGGCCAGTGTCGATGAACGGGCTATAAAAGATCCAAGATGGCCGTTATGGACTTGGACAACTTCTTTCTTAGAACTAATGCCATCCAACTTATGTATTGTAAGTTGAAATCTCTCCTGAGTGTGTACAAATATTGTGTACACGGGAAGGCCTGTTTCAAACAAAAGTGCAAGTTTGGTGTAAAGGCCGACTTAACTGTTGTGCTAATGTGAGTGTGACAGTGACTGACGGACTTCACCCGGCTTATATTATACTTACACTTTGAAATGTGGAATGTGTGTATTATATGTGAATATTATATTGTAAAAGGGGGAGGACTAATAGGCTCTAATCACGCTTATGTCACAAATCAGGGAGATGTTTGGAAAGATGCGATTACAACTTCTCAGGCCCAGTTTTCTTGATCTACATGTCACTGTAGTGTTCCGTTATGTTCAGCTAATCAACAATTACAACCATACCTCAGTTTTTTTTCATTCATTCATTTTGTTTGTTTGAGCAAGATACAACAAAATTCAACAACAATAACAAAAACAGGGATATGTACATGAACATATTTAGGACCTGGTGCTCAAAAGGAGTAGAATGAAGTTTTAAAAACGTATAGTGTCCTACCCCAATTTTACATAATCACATGGTTCACACTTTTTTTTTTTAAACACCTTTGGAGTGCTTACCTGTCATTTTGCATTGCATAAATATACACAAATATATACATACATACATGTATATGTACAAACACATTCATACATACATACATACATACATACATATACGCATAAAAAATGTCCAGTACATATATTCAGTATAAATAATATACACATATGCATAACACACATATACATACACTCAGAAATATATTTTAGTTTATGGTCATACATACTAATAATAATATTAAAGTAGACACTAAGTTTATTGTTTATTGATCGTACAAAATAAACAGTAATGAGAATGAAAATTTTAAGGATTTTTTTCTTTTTGCTTATGGTCGTACAATCTAAAAATTGTAATGAAGAATTCACAAAAGTTAATCGTTTATGATCATACAAAATAAAGCCTCAGTTTTCATAATTTCCTCAATGACACACAACTCTGAGTGCACTGGGTACATGCGATTAGAAGATTAGAGATGAGAGCGCCAAATTCAAGATGATTCCAAACAGCACATACGTATGTAGATTTCATTTTACCGCTGATCACATTTACTTTAGTGGGTTTTATCACAGTCAGTTTGAATAGATCCATGTTAGGCGAGCCCAGTGTTGGTAATGACACCGGACACACAGTATGATAAGTGATACAGCGGTTAAAGTTGCACTCTAGCACTAGCTTTCATGGTGGAGGATCTGCCACCTGCTTGTCTCCATGAAGATGTTTTGCTTTGGCTGGATTTTTCCTCAGTTGTTGCCAGACCAAGTGACAAGTCAGATCTATGGAAAGGCGAGCCAGCTTATGATTATGTTTTGTTTTGTTGCAATAAAACATCTGAAATCTGAAAGAATGCAAGGTAGATAAGTTAAATGCAGTGCACCTTTACCATGTTCTCAGTGGACTGGAACCACACACTACAGAATAAAGTCTAAAGAGCATGCTGGTATTTAGTTTTTATGTTTGACAATTTAAAACACAAGTCAGGTATATTTTAAAAGTGAAATTCACAGACATTAGTTCACAGCCACACCAAACCCATCCAATATATCTTTGCAAACTACTGATGTTACCACGCTGAACTATTTCACTTGGTCTGCAGGATTGTGAGAGCTCTTGGACGAGGAGTCGGTGCAGACAGTCAGTGGAGCATCTGTCTGGATTGGCTCTGCAAATGCACACAACATGTGCTAAAGCTAAAGCTGACAAATACTCACAGATTTAGTAGTTTAAAATCCTATTCTGGTCTTCATCACTGTATTTTTTATTATCATTAGGGTTATCACTTTAGAAACACAGGACACATATTTTTTAAACATATATATTTAAACCTATTAGTCAGGCTTTATAATATTTGTAACAGACTTTCCCAATTTTGTTTATAAAATGAAACTTTTGTGCAGTTTATACCATCTTGTATTGTATTGCTAGAGAGGTTAGTATATGGAACATCCTGGAAAAAAAAAAAAAAAATAAAATAAATATATAAAAAAATGTGTTTCTTACCTTCCACGGTGGTTGGTGATGGGAGCTTGAGAGTCTGCGCAGTACTTAGTATATATATATATATATATATATATATATATAGCTATATATATATATATATATAAAACATCCAATACAAATCCTTTAAAAAGATGTATAAAACATAACTTTTTCAAAACTATATAGCGCTCTGAAATGATCCATGCATTACTACTACAACTACATCTACAACTACTACTACTACTACGACTATGACTACTACTGCTACTACTATTACTTTGCGACCATGTTTTGCAGAGGTGGGGACTTGGACTTGAGTCAGACTTGAGTCACTATTTTTAGGACTCGAGACTTGACTTGGTAAAATGGTCTAAGACTTGGGACTTGACTTGGACTTGAAGTCGATGACTTGGGGCTTGACTCGGACTTGAGGCCTGTGGCTTGAAAAGCACTTTTAAATCTTAATTCTTTCTCTTCTGACTCTAATGATTCACACTAAGATCTTATCAAGACATTTAAAAAGGAAAAAAAATCACTAAATTCATTTCTATAACTCTTATATAGTCTATAAATACTCAAATATCAATATTCTATGATTTTTTTAAGTACAATTTATCTTAAAGTTCATATAAATTGCAAAAATCTAAGCTATATTTGGTACTTTGGTTTAAAGACTTGAAATTATTTGAAGCTCAAAGCAGACGACTTGGACTTGGACTTATGGGCAAGTGACTCGAGACTCAACTTGGACTTGCCTGTATTTGACTTGGGACTTGACTCGGACTTGAGATTAAAGACTTGAGACTTACTTGAGACTTGCAAATCAACAACTTGGTCCCACCTCTGATGTTTTGCTCTTTGTATTCAGTTACACTTACTCATAACATTATAGGTCAAAAATAATATTTAGTACAGTTAATATTCATGCATGTTTTTGTTGTAGTGCAGTGAGTTCTAGGGTTTAGAAATAATCAGGTTGAACATTTGTGTGTTTTACCTTTTGGATATTTCATGGTCAAGTACAGTGTAATCAATAGAGAAAAGTGGCTCCTCATGTGGTAGTATGAAATCTGAAATCCACGAGTAGTTTTGATCTATTCAGCAGCCTATATGTTGCCTCCAATTACACATGCATTATTGGCACAACTTAACTTCCCCATAAATACACATACAAGAAAATCCCACTCCCCGATCCAACCTAGCTCCTGCCTCCCGGGTAAAACCTTGACAAAATGCTAATAAAAGCCGGCATTTCGATGCTTATTGGAGAACCAAACTCATCAAAAGCTCTTGTGTCCGGGGTTGTCCGAGGCCAGTCTGGAGACTCTTCACAGAGCGCTGGCCTTCTCTCCCGCGGGACCACACAAACTTCCCCTTTAATTAGTTGGACTGCGGATAATGGGAAAACATTAGTGTTGTTATGAAGGGGGCGGGGTTTGAGTGACAAGGTCCTGCTCTTGACTTTAGCTGAATTAAGAGTGGAAGGGCGCTATATTGAAATGTCCATTTGCATATTTGCGGCTATATTAAAACGGATTAGGAGAAGCACAACAAACAGACGGCGGTAGGACAGAGTGCTTTAATATCTCAAATGACACCCGCCGAGTTAGCCCTTAGCGCGCCGCCTTAATTAGCTTACTCCAAGTACAGCCCGAGTTTAGTCCCACCTTCAATATTTACCCTGCACTCCTCCACCACTTGTATCCGAGCAGTTTTCCGAGGTGAGCCGTCGTCCTGAAATCTGCTTCTCGTATGCAGGTGCAAAGCAATTAGCATGCTGGCATTTAGAGGACTTTTAATTAATATTCCGTCACAGATTAGTTGCCGTGGGAGACAGCGAGGTGAGTTGCCGGAGCGGTGGACAGGTGCGCTTCATCTGCTGCAAAGGTTCTCGCAGGGATCTTCTGTGTACACACTGAGGCTGGGGTGAGGAGAGCGGGTATCTGCAAACTTGGTAATATGTTGAACAACTCGTATTTGTGTGTTGCTAATTTCTGTGTTAATTCTACTTGCGTCAGTGTTGGGAAATTTGAGTGAACGTGCAATTAAGACACGTTTACTGGATTAAAGGGCCCATGTTGGGGTACAGCCCTGATTCCGACAGACCCCCACTCCTTGTCTTCTCACATACGCTGCATGGGCCACGCCTCTAAATCAGAACTAAAACCAGGACTAAAACCAGGACTAAAATTAGGACTTAAACCAGGACTAAAAACCAGGTCTAATTCAGGTCTAATTCAGGTCTAAACCAGGACTAAACCAGGACTAAAATCAGGACTTAAACCAGGACTAAAATTAGGACTTAAACCAGGACTAAAACAGGACTAAATCAGGTCTAAAACAGGACTAAAACAGGACTAAATCAGGTCTAAACCAGGACTAAAATCAGTCCTTAAACCAGGACTTAAACCAGGACTAAATCAGGACTAAACCAGGACTAAAATCAGTCCTTAAACCAGGACTTAAACCAGGAGTAAAACCAGGACTAAATCAGGACTAAACCAGGACTAAACCAGGACTACAATCAAGACTTCAACCAGGACTAAATCAGGTCTAAACCAGGACTAAAATCAGTCCTTAAACCAGGACTAAACTGGTCTAAACCAGGACTAAATCAGGACTAAGTTTGGACTAAAAGCAAGACTTAAACTAGGAGTAAAACGAGGTCTAAACCAGGACTAAACCAAGCCTAAAACCAGGACTAAACCAGGGTTAAACCATGACTAAAATCAGGACTAAAACCAGGTCTAGACCAGGTGTAAACCAGAATTTAACCAAACGTGCCTCCTCCGACACACCATGGGCACTGCATCTCCAACGCCACCAGTCTGTAAAAATATTGTCCCGAACAGAACGCCGCCGCAACTTAACAATTACCTTGTGTGTCGGAATGGCGGAAAGTTGAAAAAAGAAGCTAAAGTGCCAAAACTCCGACCAAGGAAAACAAAAACAAAAAAATGTCTGTGTGCAGGGATGTTTGATAAAAAATGGAAATGTCAGCCACTCTGACAATTAGGCATCAGTGTCAGAGTGGTATTTCGGAATGGCAGCATGTAACTGCCTGTGTTACATTATTTTCTGGTTTGTGTAATGTTTCCTCATCAAAAACATACCTGGAGTTGTGTTGTTTTGTGTCATTTTGTTTCATTCACACATGTTTAACACACAAATTATTCATATTTTAGCTGAGTACTTCTCTTAAACAGAAAACACTCTGTTCCACTTTGGGCGTTGGAGATGTAGACAGACTAATAATAAAGAATTACTCAAATATTTGAATGAAACAATACACAACTCTGGGTGTGTTTTTGAGGAGGAAACAACATTCTGACCTGACTTAAGTCATTTTTGCATCATATAGGACCTTCAACTCTTCAAAATAACATATAACTTTAGTACTAATTTCAGAGCAATGCAGGATTCCATAAAACATTACCTCTCCTGACCTCTTGAGTTGTATATTTTGTACTTCATTAGTGCTATGCTTTAATTACATCCACCCTCTGTCTGCCTACACTATCGACATGGCCGCATCATTAATAAGTCAGTTTTGTGATTAACCTGGGAGCTTCTGTCGTTCATTCATCCAGACACAATCTGTATTGAATGACCCAAATGACTATTGACTTGTGTTTTCATTGCACAGATTAGACGAGCCATGCTGCTTACTGACAAGAATGCTCAGGTTATGTGAGCCCAAGTAGAGTAGATTAAATACATGCAAGACTGAAGTTTAAAGTCATATAAAGACATATATTTTTCCAAAATATGACTTTTTTCATGCTTGTTTTCTCCTTATAATTCTATGAATGACAACAACAAAATATTATATTAAATGTATTTTTTAAAGTCTTTCTTAGGAGGCTTAAAAAGTTCTAGTCTGATTCACCAGCCAGTTTCACTTCATAGAAACCGTCTGACCTCGCAGCATTAGAATTTGTTTGCTTGACAATAGGCAGGTACTTTTTTCATTTCACCAATCGCTGCTATTTGGTCGTGACGTATGTAATGCACCGCTAACGGGGCTAACTGGTATATTAAACGTTTCCCAAATCCTGTAGGAAAAAGGGCAATAACGTCTTCCCCCTTGATAAACTTCACCAAACATTCTCTTTGTTCCGGCTTTAAATCCTCAATCTCGGGAACTGTTGCCAACATGAATGTATGGCTCTTCGCTGATTGGCTGGTGCCTGAACCTGCACTTCCGGGGTTTTTGCAAACCATCTAGTATATTCCGATTCCTGACCTAGTCGCTGGAGAGAAATGAAATTAAGTGGAGGCACTAGGTGGCGCCGGCCTGGCTATAAAACTTCATCAAAATCAACAAATATAGTGACCAGAGATGCACTGATTTGATTCTGAAAAATTTGCTAGATCGTATTTTGATTTCCAAATATCGGTTAATCTGATATTCTATTGTGTCTATACACTGATGTAAAAATAGTTAATTTACTGGTAGGAGTTAGCCAAGAAAGTCTTAAGGGCTGTTCACACCAAAGCGTCAAAAAACGCCTTGACGCCTCTATTTGGAGCCTTTGCATTTGAGTTTAGACGCCCCCGACGCGCGTCTTTGACGCTGTGGACGAACGGGACAAAAATACTTGACGCGCGTCCGTTGCCCTGGAAACAAGAGCCCGGTCCCGGTCTTTTCCCGAAACAATGTCAGACCAGACTGATGAGAGTGTTTTTATGACATAAAACATCAACGGAGGAGATCGGGTCGACGACTGGGGCGTATATATATTTATACTCCGCTAATGACACTGGATCAGTCCCGGTCTAGTCCTGGTCTAATACCGCTCTGGTCCTGGTCTAATCACGGTCTAGTCCCGGTCTAGTCCTGGTCTAATCACGGTCTAGTCCTGGTCTAATACCGGTCTAGTCCCGGTCTAGTCGTGGTTTAATCTCGGTCTATTCAGGGTCTAGTCCTTGTTTAGTCCCGGTCTAGTCCTTGTTTAGTCCCAGTCTAGTCCTTGTTTAGTCCTGGTCCGGTCCTGGTTTAGTCCTGGTCCGGTCCTGGTGTAGTCCTCGGCTCGGTGATTGTGGCGTATATATTTAATCTCCGCTCATGTTTGTGGTTCTCGTTCTGGTTCTCGGGTTTTGCTTCCTGATAATAACGTCGCTGCGTCATTGGATACTCGTCCCTGATTGGTTGGCTCTAGTCGCGCGTCCACATAGACTTTACATTGAAAGTGGACGCTTTGACGCCTTGGTGTGAACGGCCCTTTATAATTGTTTTTCTTTTCAATTAAAAAGTCATTTTGTAGTTACTTGAGAGATAAATAACAGCTACATAACACATTTGTATCTAGGGGTGTGCAAAAATATCCAAATATCAATGTATCGTATCATTTAATGTGATGATGCAGTATCGATATTGTGGGCTGCTTTATCGATATATCGCCAAGATAATTTTTTGGAATATTTTACTAAATTATACAGTTTAGGTGCTTGTTCAGAAGAAGGAAACTTATTTATGCGATACATTTTTGATGATTTAAATGTTTGTGTTTCATATGAACTTTGCACAAGAAGTGGTTTAACAAAGACTTTTAGTATCAGAGTCAAGATTTAGCCTTTATTTTTTATTGAACCATATTGAATCAATTTGAAATATATCTTATTCAAATCTAAAGTGCGCTGTATCGAGATATGTATTATATCCTGGCCTAAGCATCGAGGTATGCATCGTATCGGTAACTTCTTAATGATACCCAGCCCCATTTGTATAATTTTGTCAGCTTTTATTTTTGTTTAAAGAAAATGAATACTGTTTTCTGTCTCTGCACTGACTGATATTGGGAATCAACACATACTTAATGCTATAATATCAAAATCGGTATTGAAAATGATAAATTTGGCTCGTTGCTTCCCTTATTGCGACAAGAATCAAATTATGAAACTGTATCACTACATGCCTATTATACATACATTATAATTATCACCAGTCTGATCTTCCTGCATTAGCATAACCATGAGTTTGAATGTTAAATCAGACTCTGTGGTGGTAGTGCTTGGCCTCCTGAAACATTTAACAGCACCGAGGCGGGTAGGTGGGTGGTGTTGGTTGGGTGGTGGGGTGTCTATGGTTGCGACATGGTGATGTATTCAGGCCCTGGGGCACCTCGGGGCCCGTCCTGTGAAACCTGCCCACAGAGTCTGCCTGATCTGTGCCCGGGAGGAGCCTCGGCGGCTTCTGTCACAGTTGACCTCTGACCTCTGCTGAAAAATACATGCTTCAAGTCGGACGTTTCAGGTCGGCCGCCCCCTGTGTGATTCAGGAAAACTGGAACAACAATCTTTGGTGTGTGAGCTAAGACAATGCTTATGTGTATAACCATGTATTCTTTTAGCACTACACAGAGAAGAAAGTATTACTAGTACTGCAGAATTTTCCTGACTGAATATGAATGTACTTGTGGTGCAGTTGGTTTTGGACTCCTCCCATATAAACTCTACCTAAATTTACCTTATGTGACCGATGTATTAGTTGATGATGTGTCATTTACATTTCTGTTCTGTTAAGTAATCATTAGATTTATAGAGCAGCTTTCAAGACGCCCAGAGTGTTTTACAGAACATTATTCTTTTGCTCCACGCTTGGTGGTGGCAAGTTACTATCGTAGCCACAGCTGCCCTGGGATAGACTGATCCAAGGAGGTCTGCCAATCAGTGACCACCATCAGTCACACACACACCATAATCATTTTAGGCAATGTCGGTGAAGTGTGTTGCCTAAGGACACGACAACAGTTTTTGCCACTGGTGCCCCCCTGTGACACCTGGAATTCCCAGTGATCTCCCATCCAAGTACTAACCAGGCCCGGCCCGGCTGAGCTTCTGAGATCTGACAGGATGGAATGGCATGTACTTGATTTTCACAATCACATGTACAAAAGTAAGAAACTGTGTAGCCTAAAAGCAAATATCTGCTGTCTGCATCTGATTATACAGTCAGTATATATGGTCCCTTGTTTATACGTTCTAAAAATAACCTGCAATAGGTGAAGTCCGCGAAGTAGTCAAGCTTTATTTTTTACAGTTATTATGTTGGTTTTAAGGCTGTAAAACCCCTCACCACACACTTTATACACTTTTCTCAGACAGGACAGTTACAAACCTTTTTGCATCCTTTTTAAAACTTATTTGCTGCTGTCGTCCTTATGTTATTTTCCTCCTCCTTTATGTAACGAACCAAAGATTAATTTATTCCGTAATAGTGCCCTACAGCCACGTAATTTCTACCTTCCTTCAGCATGTCCAGAAATCCAACTTTTTGTCCAATGGTTACATCATCCTTGGCCTTTTGGGTGTGACCGCAGGAGCCTTTGAGACAGTGTAGAATGTTTCATCATCATTGTGGGTTTTGTCAAGGAGAAAACTTGCAAACATACAGCACTTCAGAATCACACTGCTACAGATCGAACATTTATGTAAATTTGTCAAGCTGAACGCATTCTGTACTGTACAGGAGACACGGCACGGAGGAGATTGATTGACAAAGGTCTACAGTCCCTTAGCCAATCAGGACGCAGGGGGAGGAACACAGTGCAAGTTTATACATCATATATAAAAAAAACAAAAAACAAACATGTAAAATAGCTGTCTTCCATGAAACAGGATGTAATTGTAGTGCGCTGTTACCATGCAGCAAATGTCTGAACTGAAGAAGAGTATTTTATCAACCAGCATAGTTCTGTTGCAAATATGACTATTTCTCTACAAATGTACAAACGTCTATTTTACAAATGTCAAGATAAGGCCATTCAAATACAGCACTTGTACTGTACTTAAAATAAATATTTCACCTTTCACTTCATGGCAGTTTTTGTTTCATGCAAAACCCAGTTATAGATAATAGACCAGAGATCATAACCGTACACTGGATCAACATAGTTTTGGCAAAATCTTTGATAGAATTTTGACTTCACTCTTGCTTTTCTCTTAATTTTGTTGTTTGTTTTGTTATTGTGTCCTTAGGCAAGACACTTTGCCCAATTTGCCTAGTATGAAAGTGATGTGTGTGTGTGTGTGTGTGTGTGAGTGACTTACTTACTTACTTACTTACTTAATTTGAAACTATGGGTTGTTAGAATATTATGATGAAGCCCTATTATTTAACTCACTTACACACGATCAGTTCTAGTCGCCATTACACCTTCATATTTTAACTACATGTAATCAGACGGCGTCCCTCCTGAGTGGGGCCCACATCTCTAACCATCTACCTCTGATCTTCTGCTAAATGAGATTCTCCACATTAGCATCTGCAGCAAGCGTCTGCATATTCACGCTCACTGCTCTCTGATTGGGAATGCACCGAGCCACAACTAAACTGTGTGCTCAGGCATTAGCAAAGACCAAAAAAAAAGAAAGGGGAAAAAAAAAAATCGTATTAGCAAAAATAAATGTTGTTGGGTTGTAAGAGATTATGTGTGTATGGGGCAAATTGTCGGTAATGAGTCAGGAGACCGTGCTGGTTCACATACATTAAAACAGCCATCAGTAGGAAATTAGGGCCAAGATTAATCCTGTTAATGACACGCCGGGGCTCATGGGAAAAAAACGGGCCCAGATGTCGGGAGGAGGGAGCGTCAACAGAGCGGTGAGGATAGTGATACTGCTGTTTCTCTCTTCTCTTCCTCTCTTGCTATACTAGTACTTTCTCCCGATCTCTTCATCGCTCTGTCTTTGCTAAGTTCTATAAAAATAATTTAATTCTGAATAAAAATTAATTCTGCTTTAAAAAGACCATGAAAACACTTAATTCCTAATGAAAATGATTATTCGGAATTAAACTGAATTCTGAAGTAAGTGGGTGGTTTATTCAGATTTTAAAGCCGAATGAATTTATTCCTCGATCATGTAAACGTTTATTCTTCTTAAAAATAATTCTGGTCGTTCAGTGCATTTTCGTTGGGTCGCCCTTCTGACGCGATCCAGGTGATCCGGCTCCACCTGTCCTCACTTCGGACTTTCATCCACTGCTCTTTGGATTTGCGAGCGGGATGCGGGAGTGGGCTGAGGTAGAGCAGCCGTCGACTCAGTTTGTCTTCTTCCTCCCTTCTCCGACACTCTTCCCTTCTCCTCCTCAGCCGACAGACGTAAATAGTGATGAGAGAATTCCCGAGCTGCTGCTTCATTATCATCAGAACAACTGTGAAAAAAGTTTGGATCACGTTTGTGTCCGTGGCGTAATGACAAATAGAGATGACAAAAAACCCAGTAGCAGCAGAAGTGTGTGTTTTCTTCCGGTCGACATAAAAACATTCGTGTCTCTGTCCAGTCAGAACTCTTCCCCACCCCCAGACATTGAGCGGAATTAGATAAAGTAACGTGTTTTCCGTGTAAACCTCAATTCAGAATTATTATTTCCATATAAACTCGAAGAAGAATATTTAAATTCTGAACGTTTTAATTCAGAACAATTAAAAAACATCATGTAACATCTACAACATCTGTCTTCCTCTTTCTTTAAACCCCATTTTTCAGTTATCTTCTTCTCTTTCTCTCTCCTTCTCACAACCTCTGCATCTCTCCATATTCTCCTTTCTTTATTCTCCTTGTCTCCTCTTCCATCTCTCCTCTCTTCTGTGAATTCTCTTTCTCTCTCGGACAAACACACCAACACTTTCTGACTCCTCTTCTTCTCTCTCGTCTCTCTCCGTCTCTCCCTTCTAGCTCTCAGTCTTTCTGTCATTTATTCCTCTCTCATTACCTCATCCTTTTCTTCCAGTCTCCCTCTTCTCTCTCTTTCTAGCAACTCTTTCTCTCTCTCTAAATACCCGCTCTCAATCTCTCCAGTCCTCTCCACTGTGCTCATTTCCTTCCATTTCGCTCTCTCTTTCTCTCTTAACTTCTATTTTTCTGTCTCATCTTCTCTGTTTAAACTCTCTTCAACCCTTTTCTCCTCTTTCTATCTCTCTGCCCTTTCTCTCTCTCTCTCTACCCAGTTCAACTCTTGCTCTCTGTGACTCCTCTCCCTCAATCTCCTTGCTCTATCTTTCTTTTCTTTTCTCTTTCTTCCCATCTTCCTGCCCTCTCTCTCCCCCAGTCCAGCTCTCTTTCTTTCTCTCATTGTCTCTCTCTGTTTCCTGTTCATCTCTCTCTAACCCCTCTCCCTCGATCTCCTTGCTCTTTCTCTCTCTCCACTCCCTCTCTCTCTCTCTTCCCATCTTTCTGTCCTGTCTTTCTCACCCCAGTCCAGCTCTCTTTCTTCTCTCTCTCTCGTTTCTCTCTCATTCTCTCTCTTTCTTTGTTTACTGTTCATCTCTCTCGAACCCCTCTCCCTCAATGTCCTTGCTCTTTCTCTTTCTCCACTCCCTCCCTCTCTCCTTTCTCTCGCTTCCTCTCTTTCTGCCCTCTCGCTCTTCCCCCAGTCTCACTATCTTTCACTCTCTCTCAGTCTCTCTCTTTGTTTCCTGTCCATCTCTCTCTAACCCCTCTTCCTCAGTTTTCTGTATCCAGTCTCTCCACTACTTCCTCTCTCCCTTCTCTGTCTCCAACCCCTTCCTCTCTCTCTCTAACTCCCTCTTTCTCTCCCTCCTCCACCACTCGAAAAGCAAGCGATTGGTTATAGAAGAGGAAGACGAGAAGGAGGGGGGGGGGCGTCTTGGGTTATGACTTAGCCGACTGCTAATGAGCACAGATCCTGGCGATAAAAAAAAAAACGGAGGATGGGGGGAGAAGAGAAAGTGAATAAATTAAAAAGAAAAGAGGAGCGATCTGAAGGCGGCATAAGAAGCAGCAGCGGGAACTCCTATGTCCCCAATTAGGAAGCATGTCACCCCCTTCTGGGCCCATGTAATAAAGCCCTCACTGTGTATTCACAATCACATGGCTCCCACACTGTTAACATCCTAATATCTTGGGCGTGCATGATAACATAAATTAACATAGGCTTCGTGTTTGCCTCCAAATGAAAACCGCGGATCTGGTTTAGTGCATTAGAAAATAATAAGTAGTATTTACCCAAGCAGACGGCAATGGGACCTGGCTTCTCGTATTGACTGTTTGCATAGACACGGCCGATACAAAGACAGTTACGAAGTGAATTTTAACATCGCGTTCCTGCTGTGTGATGTCGAAACGTACCGTATTTAGATTAATTGCAGGTGTTTGGGATTGAATCTCGTGTTTTTATTTCTAGCAGGTTAAGGAAAGGTAGCCAGACCAGCGCCACCTAGTGCCTCCGCTCAATTTAATTTCTCTCCAGCAACTAGGTCAATACACTAAATGATTCGCACCAACCAATCAGCGAAGAGACATACATTCTGTGTTGTCAACAATTCCCAAGATCGAGGATTTAAAGCCGGAATAAAGAGAATGTTTGGTGAATTTTATCAATGGGAAAGACGTTATTGCCCTTCTTCCTACGGAATTTGGGAAAAGCTTAATAAACCAGTTAGCCCCGTTAGCGTCGCGTTACATACATCACGACCAAATAGCAACGATTGGTTAAATGAAAAAAGTCCCCACCTACCGTCGAGTGAACGAATCCTAACACTGCGAGGTCAGACAGTTTCTATGAAGTGAAACTGACTGATGAACCAGGCTAAAGAAGAGGAGCCAAAAATGGTAAAATCATACTAACCTTCAAGAACGTCCAAGGTGTTCTTCAAGTTTCGGGTCTTCAAATGACAGATTACAAAATAATCTAACTGTGATTGAGTTCGATGTTGTTTGGGAAGAGGAGTTTTTTTTTTTTTTCTTCTGATATACTGTACGTTGTGATGTTGTTTCCTCATCTCAAACAGACCTGGAGTTGTGTTTTGTTTCATTCACACATGTTTTAACACACAAATCCTGCATATTTAGGCTGAGTTCTTCTGTCGAATATCATGTCATGTGGTAATACAGGAAGTGCTCCACTGTGTTTTTAAATTGCATTCACCTTCACTAGAATCGGTTGAATGATTTCAGCGCTGGAGTTGCCAATCTCTACTGAACAAAAGGTAAAAGGAGCTGCTGACTTGAAAACTACCACTATGACTATGATATCACAAGTTGGAACAGAGCATTTTGAGCTTTGGAGAAAGGGTCACTCAAACATGTGTGAATGAAACAAAACACAACTCTTATTCTAATAACAAAATACACGAGCTCAGTGTTTCCCAAACTTTTTTTCTGGGGACCCATATTTTAAAAGTCACAAACATTCGCGACCCAAGTCAATAGACATAAATAAAAGGAGAATTTGGCCATAATTGAACATTAATGAGGATATTTTATTGTTGATTGAGTGATCGTGTCTCTTTGAACAATTAGTATTTAAGTGTTACACAATGAAAAACAGTCATTGAATGAGCAATAAAAGGATCCATAAGTCGCCTATTTGGACATTAAATGTAGCCCATTTCTTTTTCTTTTCAACATTCGATTGAACCAGCAATATATAAAATAGTCAATAAAATAATGACAAAAAGATTAGAAATGATACAAAACATGTCTTAACATTTCAACATTTCTAATGACATAGGTGGACCTGTCTGTGTTTTTGTAGCGTGTTCCAATCCGGGTGCAGGAGGAGAGCGCAACACACAGATCAGACGCCCATCAGGTGTATAGGCAGAACTGTATATTGCAGATCTACATGCAGATCTTGATAAGGCGACCCAAAAAAAAAATCTCTTGTGACCCACCTGAGGACCGCGACCCAGTCTTTGGGAAGCAATGCACTAGCTAATACATTTATATCCAAAACATTTTATAGATAAAGATCAAAGCAAGTCAGAATTAGATGTAGAAGAGAATAATGTGGGCTACATAAAAGCAGCAGTATTGAAAAAGTTATCAAAATATGTCACAGTCTTTGCATCATGTGGATACTTTAGTCAAATGGTAAATGGTCACATTCTCACACAGCGCTTTTCCACCTTCAAGGCACTCAGAGTACTTTACATCAAGAAACCACTCACCCATTCACACTCACATTCATACACCAGTGTACGCAGACACTCAAGGCAAGGTGGGCTAAGTGTCTTGCCCAAGGACACATCACAGCATTCATCTGTGGGAGCTGAAATCGCACCTCTAACCTTTAGATCAGCAGAGAAACACCAAGTGAGCCAAATGTCAGGAAGCAAACTATACACAGTCGTGAACTTGAACTTAACATTGCAAGACAAGACTTTCCCCAAATAAATGTTCTCTTATCTTACCTCTTATCATAGTCCTACAAATATTTAATGTACATCTACTTCAAATGCTATAGGCTCCTGCTTATTGATACACTTGAACTTCCGTATTGAACAAATGACGCACCTTTCTCACCAGTCACTCCAGTCTCTTCACGCTTATAAAACGTATTGTATAAGTTACATTTACCCAAGCTGCCGGCGGTCCTACTTCATTTCCTCCTATTGACTATTTGAATAGATCACTCTTTTTATTCCCCGATACGAATCTCCAAACTCTCTCGCCACCCGCTGTTCGGAAGACGCCGCCGCACCGCCATTCTGATTAATTACAGGTGTATGAAATCTATGCAAATCTCCCCCATTTTATTCCAATCCCGGTCGCTCAATAATAGACTATTGCGGGCTTCCCAAACACTACATCTTCCAGTGACATTAAAATTCATGGTCACCTTGAAGAGACTGTCTGCGGCTCTCACTCCCGCGTTTCAGAAACACAAACACTACTACTTCAATATCTCAGACACACACATTCCGAAAGCGCAATGAAATCTCCAGTCTGCTCGCCGCCAAATGGACATCTTTCATGTGTCTTCTAGCCGGGGACTGCATTGTTTTCAAAGTGTACTGAACCCAAAAGAGATGGGGTAAAGCCATTTTGTGTCGGGAATGAGCAGGAGATGGGATGAAGAAGAGAAAGATTACATTTTCCAATAGGGAAGAGGCTGAGGGGAGTGGGAGCTGGTGGAACGCTTGTATTATGGAGCCCGGTCATGCGATGTTGATGTGAACCTGATCAAGGCAGGTGGACATGGCGTTCAGGGCGTTTTAACGAAATTTCCAGGTAAACAAGTGGTGGTAAAATAGATTGTTTTCTGGTAAAGGTGCGCTGTGTAACTTTTCGGTCGTCCGCTGGTCTCTATGGTGAAGTTATTGCGTTAAATGGGTTTTATTTTGTGTTTTATGGCTAGAAAAATAATTATAATCCAGGTATTGTTACTGTGAGTGCGGTTTCCTCCCCACAGATATGACCCGTAACTTGGTGTACACTGCAGAACATTCCAGAAAAAAGGATGACATCTCCATGGAGACAAGAAGCTGTGGAACATCTACCAGAAAAGTCACACTGAGTAAAAAATCACCACTTAAATACCGATTAGTACGAGCATGAAACTTTTTACAACAATCCGAATACTATACCACTAGGGATGTAACGATATCCAAACCTCTCTGTACGATATTCTCGCAATACGATATTTATTGCGATATTTTGAAGAGGTTGATATAATTGTAGATAGGATGCTTTTTTGCTTTTAAAATACCCTGACAACATTTTGGTGTGAATTATTACCGTCATAATCCCAAGAATTTAAGTAAAAAAACATATCTCTTCATGTTGTCTGCACTGAAATGAATCATGGGATATGTAGTTCCCGATGTTTATTAGTTAGTGCTACTATAAAACCATGAATTTAAGCAAAGGAACTTGTGATTTGATATATTGTGACAGCCCACGTTATTACTGTGAGATGTTTGACGATACGATGTCACGATATTTTGATTATTCTTACATCCCTATATACCACTACAATAACTACTACTTATATCCAACCAGTAGCTCTCCATCTCATTATAAGTAGCTGGCCAAAGGATTTCTGAATTACGTATTATACTGAATAACTCAAATTTGAAATTGTAACCTCTGTAAATGTGTTATTTTGAACTTTGTACAATAATAAATGGATAATGGTTTTATGTTTTAAAAGCATCTAAGCGTCTTTGAGTGTCCAAAAAAGTGCTATGTAAGTCCGATTATTATTATTATTATTATTATTATTCATCTAAATGTACAACATCTAATTGCGATTGCTAAAAATGAGTAGTTCTCCGGCATTTTTGTTTTCTAAAGACACCTCACTGGATGCAAAAGATTGGAGATGCCTGACTTATATCATATTAGACTGCATTACTCATTCATTTGTCTTAAAAGGTGGTAGCTACATTATGGCTATGGCTATTTTGTCCACCAAACTTCACTTACACATTAGAGATGCACCGATGCTGGTATGGGAATTGAAAAATTAGATGGATCGAATACTGACTTCCAGAAGTCGGTCCAGCCAGTATGAATAAATTGATGTAATAAGACTATTTACTATTTACTTTTTATTTACACAAAGCTGTTCTGTAGTTGTGTAAGAGGTAAATAACAGCTGCGTAACACATTTGGATCAGTTTTGTCTCATTTTAGTTTTGTTTTCAGTTTGCAGGGGGATTGGTTGATATCGGGACTCGGCAAATACTTAAGGCTGTAGTAGCAAAACCGATATCTGAACTGAAAAAGCTGGATCGGTGTATTGCCAATTGGCACAAAAGTAAAGCGGACAAAATGCTTGTGGTGGGTAAAGCAATGGATTTGAACCATTACACTTCTATTAACCTCACCATCTTAGACAATGTCGCAAGATTTCGCAAACAATACAAAAGCAAATGGCCCCTTTACTAAGATAAATATATGCCTTTATGTGAGGAGTCCACGACCTGCTGTTCTCTGGAAATATTATTGCTTTTTATGGCATTAAATGTATCTGATGTGTATTTTAGTGCTCAAAAATACACACAAAATGAAAAACATGCAACAACATCTCTAAGGAACCAAGCAGGAAACAGACCTTCCAGCTGAAAAATTACACAGTGAACCTTTAAACGTAATATTTTTCAGAACATGAACGTGTTTTAACTAGGCCCCATAGAGGCTCAGGTACAGTTTGCAGTTTATATTCCCTAAAAACATCTGGATTTCTAATTGAATTCATCACAATTTTGATTTAATCAGAATTTCTATTGCACTCCACTCCCTCACACCAGACAAATGATCAAATTATACCTACTTTTTATAATTTTCCTTTGCACATTTCCCATTCATAGTGAGCGTCCCTGTCACCTAACCCCCAATCTCTTGAATCAAAACATCTGCTCGAGTCTTTTATGGAAGGAGAAAAGATTACATACATAGTCGATGGCTGAGGGGAGCAGGAGCCAGTGTAACGCGTGTATTACGGCACTCAGCGATGCATTATTGATGTGAATGTGATCAAGGCAGGTGGACAAGCCCAGGAGAGAGGGAGAAACAGAGAGAAAGAGACAGAAAGAGAAGGATTTTTAATGAAGAGGGGAGAAAATGGAGACAGCTGCTTGCTCGCCACCGCCGTGCTACCTCTGCGCTTAAGCTAGCCCCCATTTAATTAACAAACAATCAGCAGACGCTCCTAATTGACCCCAGCGCCAAGAGTCAGAGTCGCGGTCATGGCGGCGCCGAAAACTGGCAAGGTGTGGGTTTTTATGTAGTCTTCAGGGGGGAATAATACATGATTGTGATACATGATACAAGTGTATAATTCAAACGTAATTAGTAAGTTGAATATTTTTTACTTTTTTCTGTTTTGTAAGTAAATTGTTTTGAGAGCTTGTATGAGCTTCACATTTAAATTCTATTTTTTTTATTTAATTTTTAAAATTTTTTTAAATTAATTTATTTATTTTGTACGTAGGTTAACATGGATATAGCAAACTGTATAGTAATAATGAAAGGTGTTTATTTTTTATTTTTTTATTTAATCCATATTATGATACCATGATAGTACATAATGCATCCATATACTATTTTTACTTTACATTTTTTTGTAAATAAATTGGTTGGGAAGCATATACTTCAAAGGAGGGCAAACAATCTAAACATTGGTAAACTTAACTTGTTAAAGATTTGTAATTGTACATTAAATTACATTACATATACTTGTCAATGTATCTTTTTTATTTTTATTTATTTATTTTAAATTTTTGTGTGTGCAAAATTTCAATTAGTTCCATTTGCAATCCAATTTATGTCAAATGTAATATAACCCAGACCTGCACAGGTAAACAGACATCCAATATGCAGCCAGGGCAATGTTTACTGCATAAAAATAAGACCTGCTAACAACAAGTTGGATTTTGCATCTGTATCTGACTGCCAATACAATACAAAAATACATAAACATGGTGAATATAGGGAAATATACAAAATACACAGGGAAAGATGTACACAATGTAGTCTTATTATTGTCCGTCATAACAGTGTGTCAAATCGTATACAGAAATCAGCCGAAATTCTAATCTGATATTGGCATGGAGCGCAGCAAAAAACATGTTTATTGAAAATTTGAATTACATATTTACATTTTGTCATTTATATAAAAAAATAAATCAGAAAGAAATGCACCAAGTCCTAAAACTATGCAAATAAATCAGTAAAATGTGTAAAATTCTGATATATTAAACACCAAAACATTACAATTTATCTTACAAATTGTACCCAAACCAACAAAATATGTGAAAATTATTACTGAAAAAAGTCATTGATTTGGTATATATATTAAAAACACTAATGAATTTTAATTATGGAAAATATTCTCTTAATTACAGCTAAAATATTACTAAAATAACTGCATATCGATTCATATTTACACCGTTCATTTCAGCATGCAAACATCCGCTGCCGTTCTGTGTATTCCTGGATTACAAATGATCTTAAATGTGAGAAATAAAACTATCTGTCTTATATTCTAACTAACTCTCCACTTAGGCTGCTAACAGACTTCAGTGCCATATTGGATCTCTCTGAAGCCTGCGTCGCTCGCTTAATTGCGTCGTTATTATTATTTAGAAGCTGCTGAATTCTGTCCACGTTTGAACGTCTGAACGCCGCCGCCGCCGCTGAAGCTGCTGCTGCTGATGTGTGCTCGGAGGATCGGGCTTTCAAACGGGATCACATCAATTTGACTTTAAATTTTCATTAATTTGTGCTTCGCTCACGTGGGTCTGTCAGGGATGTCGACGCGGGAGGTTTTTGGTCAAACACTGCCCCCTAGTGCAAGTGAGCGGGACGTCAGGGGTAAATCTGGGTTTTTCATTCACCCTCCAGGAATGGATAGGAATAATGCTGAGCTGATTGAAGTTGGTTATCCAAATTATCTCCTTGAATAGATCTTAAACATACATTGAATTTATATAAGAGATTAAATATTTCAAAGCAACAAAACATAATATTCAGTTTTAACAAATCTGGAATCTTAAAGGGCCTATATTATGCTATGTTTTCTATGTTATAATCTTCTTCCCTCATCACAAACATACCTGGATACTGCAAATTTAGACTTAATTATTCTCTTAAACAAAAAAACACCCTGTTCCACCTTGTGATGTCATGTGGTAATACAGGAATCATACATTTTCATTTGAATAATTTGGATAATTTTAGACCTGGAAACACCAATTTCTATTAAACAGGGGGTAAAAGGAAGCTGTTAACTTGGAATAGAGCCTTTTGAGCTTGTAAAGAGCCTAGTAATGTAGCTGGATCGGATATCGGCTTCCGAATATCGATTCAGCCAATATCGTGGTTGAACATATAAATTGATATAATTTGATTTACTGATTGTTATTGGCCCAGAAAGTCTCATAATGTGACTTTTACTTATACAAATATGTTCTGAAGCAAATTATCTAACTGTGGCCTACGTTCTAAATATTTTCACTTGTTTACCAGTTTAGTTAATCCTGGTTTAGTCCTGGTTTAGTTCTGGGTTAGTGCTAGTTTTGTATTAGACCTGGTTCAGACCTGGATGGTTCTGCAGTTGTTGTTGTTGTTGTTATTATTACTGAAACAGATGGTGCGTTCTACACATCCGGCCATGGCCCTCTGTAAAATCTTGCCCTCAGGAAAATGTAGTTGGATACAGCCCTGATATATACTTTAAAGGTAATGCAAAATGGAGTTCAATAATACTGGTAATAAAACGAGACACAACACTAGTATGCAAGTAGAGTAAAAAATATGCTACACAAACTATTATGTACCATCTATGACTATGTACAGTGCAGCATCTGGACAATGACAATGACAACTGAGTGTTTAATGAATAAGTAAATAAATAAAATTACACTATTACAGTATATGGACAACATTTTGGTCGTCCATCAGAATAGTCCTAAAACCATAAATTTTGTAGGTTCAAATATTCTGCAAACATAAATGAACTGAAAAATTATCCACAAAAGTTCAGAATATATCACCTTATTTATCCTTATTTGAAAGGACTGTATTTTAATTAGGGATGTAACAACATCCAAATCTCTTGGTACGATATTTATTGCGATATTTTGGAGTTTCAAATATAATTCTAGATAGAACACTTTTTTGCTTTTAAAATACGTTGACGCGATTTTGGTGTGAATTATTACGGTCAGAATCTCAAGAGTTCAAGTTAAAAACATATTTCTTCTTGTTGTCTGCGCTGAAATGAATCATGGGACACGTAGTTCCCATTGTTTATTTGCTGTTCCTACTAAACAACAGTGCATTTAAGTAAAGGAACATATAATTCGATATATTGGGACAACTCTTAATATTATTGCGAGACTTCTGACGATATGATATCACAATATTTTGGTTATTGTTACATTCCTAATTTTAATAGTATTTATTGTTATTTTTATTATAGACAATACTTAATGGTAAATACAGCTTTGCAACGCCACTCCAGTTGTGATTTTAACATTTTTTTCAATTAATCTGACACAATTTTCCAAACATATTCCGTGGCATTCCTAACAATGTAATTATTCGCAGTGATGAGTTTAGTAGCGCTTTTCACAATTTCTAGAAACCAACAACAAGCCTTACTTCCTGGTTCGCAGACAATAAAACACTTAAAACACAGAGTGGTTTCGTTTTAACATCAAGAGCTGCTTTTACAATATACGTGTACTGCAAGAAAATTTGTACTTTATTACAAAAAAATCGAATTATTACAAAAAGCACAGCCACTTCAACCTTTGCACCACCGATTAAAATAAGGATTATGACACAAAATCCTCAATTAAAACGCGTCTCTATAGCTAAAACACGCACAAAGGATTTCTCCATAGGATACTAACCATTAGAGAGTTGTACCTAGATCTAAGTTTTGTTCCCTTTATGCTGTTGTTGATTTATGCATACGTCTAGACGCTGTGCGCAGCATTGTTTGTAAAGTGCTCCTCTCTTCTCTCGGAGCCCCCCAGGTGAACGCCGCTCTGAGCAGGTGAACCCCCCCCCCCTTCCCTCCCTCCCTCCCTCCCTCAAGTCCCACCTCCTCCCCCCTCCCACCTCCCCCCCTCGCTGCCTGGGACCCCCTCTGTTCAGCGGGGGGCCATATCACACGGGCCCATAAGACGAGACGCAACGCACAGCTACACTTCTAATAACACAATAGGTTTAAACAGCGCTGACTGTACATACGCTTACTGTAGATACTGTGGATTTCTTTGATTTGTCTGGATAATAGATGCCTCAAACCATTTATCTACTGTAAATATGACGGTATTAATCCATTTTTTTATGTTTTTTTGACGTCAGAGAATCAGAAAGTAGGCTGTTAGCATTCTAGTTGCTGTCAGCAGTCGAAACTCTGACCTCTAAATGGCGTGAAAAGCGCTTCTGAACTCATCACGTAATAATTTGTGATGCTAGGATTGCCTTAGATAAATAAGAAACAACTTTGGACCACTGCAAACCATTTACATTCTGTTTTTCAAGTTTGTAAAATGATAAGAGTTTGTATAAACTGAACTACATGAAATAGAATCTTTTGCGCATGAGTTCGTTGCGCAGTTCATGTGCAAATGAGCCTGGTCGGGGGTTTGATTCTCGCATCCCCCGCAGTTTAATCATTGAACAAAACACTTATCTCACCTCGCTTGAAGTTTCTGAACCCACGGTAACACTTAATAACACATTAGCATCAATAAATGAGACGTAATTCTTATCTTGAGAATAGTTCAGGCTTAATAACTACTTAATTATTCCCAAACTCTAACTCCTAACCCTTTAAGTAAGAAGTTACGAAGCCTGAAATGCAACAACTAAATAACAGACAGGTTCTGTATATAGGTAATGCACAAGTGGAGAGTGAAAGTTTACAATTTAATATTCACTATAGCAGGCCCACTTCATTGCAATGCTTCAACAGGCCTATATTTCTAACCGACGTCTGAAACGAATGCCGAAGTAAGAAGTCTGGAATCGCATCCCTGGTTTGTATATCACCTTATATTATTACCATATAGTCCAGGCACAAAGCACAAACTGTACGCCTCTCATTGATTTAACCGTGCTCCGCTGAAAGAACGGCTAAGGTTAATGGTATACTTATGGATGTAGTGAGTGTCTCCACCGCTGGGATTTGGTCTCTAACCGAAATAGGCAATCCCTTCGTCAGGCCGGATTAGGGACCATGTCAGGAGAGAGATGGCCATACATGCAACCTTTTTATTTTTAAGGATTCGCCCATTTTTTGCGACCGCCGCCGCGTTGGGAAATGATAGCGGGATTATATAGACGACGCTTGAACATTGTCAGTGTTTTGAATTTGAATCAGATGCAAATTTTTTTAGGGGGATGCAACGGGTCACGCTTCCGTCGAGGAGGGATACACGCGGTAATATGTCCAAGCTGTTACACCTGCCACGGCGGATTTGCGAGGTGGAGTGATTCGGAATCGTCGAAATTGCTCTACGACAGCGAGGATGTTAAAATGATATGCGTGGGCTCAATTCTGGAATAGGTTTTCGAAAAAAGACAAATCCCCGGTACTTCCTGTTTGGGTGATAAACAAGGACGAAAGAGTGAGCGCTCCTCTAAGCATCGCTGTTTAGATTTGATCAGGTCTGAAGCCAGTACGCCAAGGTAAATCTGAGCAGAAGTCTGTAATACCTGCACAGAGCCAAGGGTACCATTGCATCTCCGAAAGACTTGTCATTACATCGCGGGCTGGCAAAAATAAACATTTGGATACGGTGAAGCCAGAAATTGATTGTGGCTTTCGGGAGGGTAACATGGTAGCCCGTGTAGCTTTGCCTGGGGCTGCAGCTTACCAGTGCTTTTATACATAGTTTATTCCTACCTGTTCTTTCTCCGCGTCTTGGACTTGTTTGAGAGTATCTGGCTCAATTCCCCAGTCTGTGCAATGTGTTTGAATCCACAAGGTTGTGAATAAAACAAACCTGCTCTCCTGCTCGACTTAGTGTATAATTCAGGACCTCGCCAATGGACATGAATTGACAAAGTCCGAGCCGAGCTATATCCAGCGCCCTCACCTGCTGGAAATAGCCATGGAGCCGGTATGGTGCGATCACGAAATGAGGTGGGAGGAATCGGTAGACGGTTCGTATGTGCAGAAAATGGCACATTATATTTCGGAGAGGGGGTGCCCACGCTGCTGCTGCTGCTGCTCAGACTCTCCCCCCCAGAAGAGATGGTGGTTGCGGGGATAGGCTGGACACCGGACCAGGGTCTAACACAAAGCCACAGCCACCAGCCAGGTCTCAGGGAAGCAGTAATCTTGAATATTTCATGGATCCTCCGAGCTCAAAAAGACTACAAAACTGGACTGGCTCATTTGGAGATGTGCGCTCGGTGAAGGTCAGGACCCCCAAACACGGGGAGAGACGAAAGTCCAAATATGATCCATGTCTCAGGCTAAATAACAGGCCATAACTTAGGCATAGTAGTGGTGAACTTAGAGCATGTTTACACTGAAAGTTTATTATAGTGAAGACATACAGTATTTACACGGCAGGATTAATGGAGCCAAAGGTGCGGAGAACTGTGAAATGTAGCTCCCATGCCTACAGGTGGTGGTATGGCAGTAGAATTTGAACAAGAAAAACAACAAATGCATTGTTTCAACAAATAGTTCAACCTCCAATACCGCTGTGATTCCCCAATTTGAGTCAGAACTGAATTTTGAGTGCCTTATTTTATCTTGATTTTTGATGTTTGAATGAAACAAAACACAACTCCAGGTATGTTTTTGATGGCTAACATGGCTTAAAGCTCACATGAGTCAATTATGCGTAATACTGGACCTTTAATTTGCATCAGAATACAATCTGCACAGAGGCTTCTGGGCAAGCACACAATCATTGGTCACTTACTGCATAAATGGATACTGATACATCTAATATGCCGTCAATTTCTTTTGCTCTTTAAACATTTATATTTGCATTACATATCAGCCAAATGTGAAAACACAACATTTAACTGGTAATAAACCTGAGCAAACAGATCAGTATTCATAGAGAAACATCAAGGCCAACTCATATGTTGACATTTTTTGGTGACTTGACAAGAATGATATTTAAATACATATCTTTATCTAAAACATTATGAAGCTTTCTTTGAGGGATGCACCAATCCAGCTTTTTCAGCTACGATTCTGATATGGGTACTTTTACTTTGACTGGGTACTTTGAATCTGCCAATACCCAATATTAACCAATACCAGTGTAGAAGTGGAAAATGGCATTTCTTTAATTAAAACTCATTACACAAGAGATCCATTTGTGTTTTGAAATTGCTATGTGTAACATCACTTCACAACTGAACAGCTTTGTACAACAAAAAATTCAAACATAAAGAGACATTACATCCAATTAAAAGCCCAATACCCTAATACATGGACCCAATACACAATCCAGCTCATTGTTCAGTATCAGTGCCGATATTTGATACCAGTAATGTTATTGGTGCATCTCTACTTTATTTGCAAACTCATTCAAGCTATAACGGACTGATCACAATGTTTAACAGTTTCTGACGAGGAAAATAGTAAAATATCAGGAAACTAGCACGATCGAAGCAAATGACTCAAATGTATCATTAATAAGGATGTAACCATAATGGAAATATCGTGATACAGTATCGTCAAAAGGCTCACAATAATATCGTGGACTGTTTTGAAGTTGTGTTGAAGTTATTTTGCTTAAATGCATGGTTTTATAATAGCAACAGCTTATGAACATCTTATCCCATGATTCATTTCAGCGCAGACAACATGAAGAAACATGTTTTTCACTTGAATTCTTGAGATTATGATGGAAATAATTCACACCAAAATCTTGTCAAGGTATTTTAAAAGCAGAAACATGTCCTATCTACAATTATATTAGCCTCTCCAAGCCTATCAGAAATAAATATCGTACCGTGAGATGCATATTGTGATAATATCGTACCGAGAAATTTGGATATCGTTACATTCCTAATCATTAATGCACTTTATTTCAAGGACCCATTTACCCTAAATTAAAGATTATAGTTACGTTTAAACTGCCAACTTTATTTTATGACCATATAGGTTTTCAACCACGTAAACAATGACCATGCCATTGCAAAAAAAAAATTCCTTCTCGTTACTTTCCTGCAAGTTGACCCTGCAACTGACTGTGACTCTTGTGTCTCAATACACACACACATTTCCATTAAGACATCCATAACTGAACAAACGGGCAAAAGCTTTATGCAAAACGCTTGTGTGTACCAACTGAAACGTATTTACACCACAGATACAAATTTGCCAAGGGCCCCGCTCCACCCGAGGGCCCCGCGCTTGACTCCTCCGCCTTAGAAGATCAACAACACGGATTACTTTCAAACAGCGCCACAACGGAGACCCTTTCTCTCTGGAGCGGTTCATTAGACTGATGTAGTTCATAAATGCACAAAGCTTATTTTCTTATAGCGTTTTGTGGCGAGGTGAGCGTAATATTCTCTTAACACAAAAGCGAAAAGCACGGTTTATACCCTGTGGACCCTAAAAAGCCAGACATTTAGCTTGCGTATGACTGTTTGTAGAGGGGTACCCAAACTCCAATCTCGACAAACAGTGAGAACTCAAGAGGCGTTTTGACAAAAGGGACTCCGGCACCTTTTTCCTCGCTATTCCCTCCCTAATCAATATCAAACGGGATGGAGGAACTACGCAGGATTGGCCCGTTCGGTTGGGGGGGGAGAGCTGGTTCTTCTTACCTGTCGTCATCTGCTTTAGCTCCTAATGAGTGCTCCTCTACACCGGGTCACATCACATTTGTTTTATACTCGTCCCTTTGAACAGCGCGGAGATATTGAGCAGTCTTTGATCACGCCATCCGTCTGAATTTGAAATCAGATCGGAGCCCCCCCTCTCAGACACCCCCTCGTCTCCGCAGCGAGGTCGGCGCCGCATTTACAGTCGCGTTTTTTATTTGTTTATACGGGAGGGATGAGAAAATCGCTGGAGAAGTAAGGAAGTGGTAATAGAAAAAGGGTTTGTGGACGGTCTTGGATGTGGTGAATAAATAAGGTAGTAATATGTGCAATTTTAAAGGTCCTATGTTAGGCAAATGGCTCTTGTTAGCTTTAAGTCATGTTGGAATGTCGTTATCTCATCAAAAACATAACAAGAGCTGTGTTTTGTTTCATTCAGACATATTCTCCAAAGCTCAAAATGCTCTATTACCACCTTGTGATGTCATGAGGCGGTCATTTTCAAGTTAACACAGTGGGAAAAAAACAATATCTAGGTGAGTTAAAACTTTAAATATTTTATTTGAGTCGATTCAACTTGACAAGTAAAATTATCTACAAATGAATGAAGTGTGTTTTTCTTCTAATTTAAGCAACATTCAATTGTCTTACTCATTTTAAGTGCAAAAAGTTGTTGTTTTTCTTATTTTAAGTGTAGCAAGATGTATTTTCATATTTTAAGTACGGAAAAGTCTTATTCCACTGGCAAATTTTTTTTGTCAAGGGAAATTTACTCAAGTCATGATAAAAATTTCTTAATTCATGTCATCTTAACTTGACTAGATTTTGTTTTTTGCCTTGCAGCTCCATTTTACTTTCAGTCCATTAGAAATTGGCAACTCCAGGGATGTAATTATCCAAATTATTCTGGTGAAGTTTGTGGAGTTTAAAAACATGGTAGAGCACTTGTAAGTGACTACTACTACCAGACTTGGCTGACCAGTTATAATTTCCTGATTTCTGAAGGTCATGATCGATCACTATACTATCAGTGACATATAATGCATTCAATTTATATAGCACTTTTTGGACATTAGATACTAGAATCACTTGCTATGGTTATATGTGCATTCAAATCCACCATTGCCATTTCTCTCCAGCGACTAGGTCAGGAATCAGAATACACTAGATGGTTCGCAAAAACCCCGGAAGCGTGAGTTCAGGCACCAGCCAATCAGCAAAGAGCCATACATTCTGTGTTGGCAACGATTCCCGAGATCGAGAATTTAAAGCCGGAACAAAGAGAATGTTTGGTGAATTTTATTAAGGGGAAAGACGTTATTGCAATTCTTCCTACGAGATTTTGGAAAAACTTAATACACCAGTTAGCCCTGTTAGTGGTGCATTACATACGTCACGACCAAATAGCAGCGATTGGTTAAATGAAAAAAAGTGAAAAATGAAAAAAGTACCTGCCTACCGTTGAGCGAACGAATCCAAATGCTGAGAGGTCAGATGGTTTCTACAAAGTGAAACCGGCTGATGAATCAGGCTACTAAATCATACCACCATTATCAGATTTCTGGAGATAATACATGATTAAAATGGCATGTAAACAGCAAAATCAAATTATTTCTTTCTGATTATGGGCCCTATAATTAGTTGCATAACATTGTGGAGTTTGCATTTCCACTAAGTCATTTTAAAGGTCTAGAAATCGGATATTTTGTTGAGCTTGTAACAAGAAACAAGTTTTATATTTAATAAATGATATTTCCTTGTATTTGCAACAATCTACACAATTTAAGACTTGGGGACCCTGTGAAACTCAGATTTGCAGTAATTGTAGTCCTGTTGATTTCTATTGATCCTTAATTCATGCACAACTTATTGTTATTATATATCATCGTCATACATTCTGCCTTGAACTCTCATAATCACTCAAAAAAGAAATTTAAATAACCCAAGGACCAATCTTATTTGGAAGATTTGGAGGCATGATCCAGATGCTGCATGTTGTATGAGAATGTAACTTTTGCCGCTTGTTGCAAAGTAAGAAAGAGGTCATGGGGACAGAGGCTTTATTAATGTTTGAATGTTCCAAAGCCGTAATAAAAGAATAAAAGAGAAAACATTGCCACAAGATGCAATGCCTGGTTTTTATGTTGTGTTTTTTGAAGGCAGCCAGTCTTCTATAATGATGACCCTTGGCGTGCTGTGGCACCTGGGACCTCCCCTATAGCGCCTGACGAAAATTAACCCATTCAACATTTCAAACAGAATTCGGCCTGGCCCGTGATCACAGTGGACCCCCTCCCTCCATCCACCACCACCACCACCACCCGCACCCCCCTTCGCCTCCCCTCTCCACCCCGCTCACGCTGCACCGTCCTGGGGAGAGAACGGCAGCCCTCTCCCCTGGCGATGGTGACAAGACGGTGGGACGCGAGGGGTCTGCATGTACCGCGGCTGTTATTCCCTGTTAAAAGATTTAAATCGCTGGGGTATTTGATGGGCCCTTTTGATGTTTGATAAGCACGGAGCGAGGGAACAAGGGGAGGACAGAGGAGAGGAGGTGGAGAGGTGGGGCGAGGAGGTAGAGGAGGCTTGTTACTAGAAGGCAATCTCCATCTTGGTGCGAGGAGAGGAGGGGTGGGGATGTGTCAAAATGCGTCCGCAAAGCCAACAAAGACCAGATAAAAGGCGGAGGTTGAGGCTGAGGGCAGGGCCTGCTGTGAGGCTGGAAACACTGCCAGAGCCAAGTTACGCCACTCGGAGAAGTTCACTGTGGATAATGGTCAATCTGACAGACAGTTACCGGGGGAGGACAGGCAGGAGGAACGGAGAATTTAAATGAAGTAACCCGCGCCAGCAGTAATTAAAAGCAAAGAGTTAATTGTCTTATTTAAAAGGGTAAATAATGGGAGTTTACCATGCTAAAATTTTAAACATAATTCAACCATATTTTAATGTGATCCCATCTAAATAGGGTACTGCAATATAGCACCGTATTAATAATAATACGATAATGTATTCTATAACACTTTTCCAGATGCTCAAAGTCAGTGGTGGTAAGCTACTGTTGTAGCCACAGCTGCCCTGGGGCAGACTGACGGAAACACCATAGGCCCCTTGACCACCAACACTCACACACCACATTCATACTGGGCTATATGGGAGAAGTGTCTTGCCTGAGGGCATAACTATTTTCTTCCACTGGCGCCTCACTGTGGCACTTGATATTCCCAGTCGCCTCTTTTAACCCGGCCCCACCCTGCTTAGCTTCTGAGATCAGCCTTTGACGAAGAGGTCCAGCCATAAATGAATATAACATTTACACATTTTTTGACTGAAGGAATTTTACTAAACATGTATATTAATTTTACAGCATCTATTTTTATTTTATTTATTTATTTTGGGCAAGTAAAGATGTACATTCTTATACAATGGAACATGTAACATAAGTGAAATCATGATAGAAATGAAAATAACCACAACAAAAAATGTACCCAAAACAGAATGAGAAGAAAAAAATTATTTAATCCCACCCCCACTCCTTCTAATCTAACACAATGAACTTTCCTTTGTATTTTTCAGACATTTTGCATTAAACTATAAGAACTACGTACAAGTGTGGACAGAGAGTCACTGTTACAGCTTGGTAGTATAACATAAGCATACTAACAATGGTAAGGTTAATGATACTCAGTATTTAACGGGACACTTCTAGGCAAGTGCACAAAGTAAATTCTTTTCATTTTCTTTCAGTACTTTTCGTGGGTATTTCTTTGAATTTGTTCTACAGTCATCCATGAATACAAAGTTCATAAAGGTCAAACATCATGAAGTATTTCACTCTGACTATACTACTGAAACTTGCAGTCATTTAGTGCCCCATAGAGACATTTGTTCACTGCATTTGACCCATCCTTCAACCCGTGCCTGTGGGCAGCCTGCCAGCAGCAGCCGACAACAAGAGTTTAGCACAGTTTATAGATCTCGAGACGGGGTCAAGCTCAAGACTACCTGGAGCTTTGGTTCTTTCTGTCCAATTGTCCAAAAAGGAAATATTGATCCAAAAAAACATCATATGAACTATCTACTAGGTATGTACTCAGAAAGGGTTTTCATTTTCAATCATTTTCACTTTTCGGTCTTTTGACTCACCACTGGTCAAGGTTCGGTGAGTTCATACATTGACTTTTCAAAAACTCAAATTCGCGAAAAGTTTGATCTTTGATGTGTAATGCACTGAACTATATATATCTCAGAGAATCAAAACCTGGAGCGGGGCTTTGATTGGCCGCTCTAAAGCCTGATTAGCCCATTGTTTTGTTTATGCGCGCTCCTCTGCCTTTCATGCTACAGCGACTGGGAGCCAGATGGAAGACGCTCTCTGCAAAGGGAATACTAAAGATCTGAAAGCGTTTTAGGAACAATTAAAATCTTTGATGGTTTAATCTGTTCACATCAAAAGCAACAATCCCTCTGTTTGATTTTCTTCTGATGACACTGTAGAAAATGGATCCCGCCAACTGTTGTAAACACTGTGCGGAGCGTAGCCTACAGACACAATCAAGCCAACGCGACGTAATTAATCGAGAATGGAAATGAGCGCATAAACAGTCAGCGCCGGTATTAAAGATGGATGAGTGTAGGCAGAAGTCTGATGGAAGAATTGTAACTTTTTATTGTTACCAAAACACAACTGAATTATGTAAGTCCCTGCTGCTTGAGGCTATAAGACAACTTTACACCTTAACTGATCAGGTACTTTAGCCTTAAGAATTAAAACCTTGGAAAACTTTTTACAGCAATTTACATCTGAAATTTGGCTTTTGGAGAACCACCACGCCTAAACCCAGACTTTATCAGATTATGGTTAAACATGGTCTAAAATAGCAATATACAATGGTTCTAAATACTGATTAAGCCAAAGGAGGAAAAAAGCATGAATGGATTTGTTATTTAAAGGGACCATATTTTTTGATCTGTTATAATCTGTTTCCTCATACCCAGAGTTTGTTTTGTTTCATTCATACATGTTTAACACATAAACTCTGCAACTTTAAAGTATGTTCTTCTCTCAAACAGAAAACACTCTGTTCCACACAAGAACAGAGTGTCCATACAGAAAGTGCTTGACCATGATTTTAATCCATGCACCTTCATTAGAATCATTTGGATAATGGATGCTAAACTAAAGGTAAAAGGAGCTGTTAACTTGAAAACTACTACTTCATGACATCACAAGTTGGAAAAGGGCATTCTGAGCTTTGGAGATGTAGACAGACACCAGGTGTGTTTTTGGTCAGGTAACAGCATTAAAACATGGTTTAAAGCTCTCAAGAATCGATTTTGCATAATATAGGCTTTAAATAAAACAAACAGTCAAACTGCAGAGGGTCTTGTGTACCACAATTTGACAAATACTGCCTCAGTCCAGTCTCAAACCAGTAGCGTCAATTTTATGGACGCACTAACCACTAAGCCATCCAAGAAGTTCAGTCTTAGTGTGTCATAATCTGAAAAGTATTTCAAAGAGTAAAATGTGCATACATGGAGAAATTGGATCAAACCAAGTGATGTGAATATTTTTTGTGCTTTTTAGTATATTTCCAATTTAGGGGAAGAGCCACAGAAGCAACTACAATCAAAAACATTAACACATTTGCTAGAATTTATGTAAAGTAAGTGGGATATTAGTTATACTGCTTAGTTAAAGGTAACATTTACACTGAAACTAATCAATGTATCGGAAATGATTTGCGTCCAGACACGTTGTTTCTGTGTCCGCAATCAAAGTCTTCCCTCCACACAGGAATGCGAAACCTCCTGAAGTGCTAGTCACATGACTAGACTGGCATCACGTCGTCACGATGTCACGTGGGTGGTAAAAACAAGGAAGAGGAGCACCTGAAGATGTCTGAAGATGCAGCAGCTGATTTCGAGCTGAAGAAGATGGCAAGCGTGAAAACAGTTTTTTCATGGACCGATGACGAGCACACACTGGATTTTAAGATTGGATTGTTCAAAACTGTTTTTCGCAATATTACCACATGACCGATGTCACGAGCCCAGCGAATCAGGAAGGTGCAAGTCATGGTGACCTGGTCCAATAAGGACGGCAACTAGAGCTCCTACGTCAGCGTATCAACGTTTTCAGGCATCAGACTCAGATGATTTCGTGGGAGCTGGCGGCACCAAATCGTTCCGTCTCTGGAGCCATTTTCCATCGGAATAGTGTGGACGAACACGGCATCTGCAATCAAAACGACTTGAATACGAACTAGTGAGGATGGGGCCAAAGTTGTATTATCAGTAAAATTCTTATTACATCATACGATTTTAAAGGTAGTCATCTAAACACTCCTGAACCCCTCCTGGTTGAATGAGTAAACACATCAGCATTACTTTTACAGCTGCTATTTTGTGAACTGCTCTATTACAATATTTTCGCATAGCTGTAGTTTTTATCCAAATTTTGATAATCACATTTTGTTATAGCACCCCAAAAGTGTTTTCACAGCTATTGTTTCCCAAATTTCCTTTCCATAAACATACCTTATCGACACATGCTTCAGTGGGACCGGAGCCGCTCGTTGACTGACCTCATCACCCATCTGAGATTTACGCCGGAGCTGTGTTTACATTTGTCTAAACGCGGTGTAAATTGAATTCTCCTGTACACCCCCGATAGTGAATACAAGTGTAAAGTGGCGTGTACCGAGTTGTACATGGACCCCCTTTGGGACAGTCTCCTCTCCGAAATCCAACCCTTCGTCTTCTCTCCCCCTCCCTTACCCAGTTATTGTTCCATCAACCCTCCCAACGACATCCGCGGGAGAAAATAATCAATATCGCACGTGGCAGGCCGCATCCGGGAAGACCACGCTGTAAATTAACTTGACAACGGCCATGAAAAAAGAGGAGAGGGCGCGCCAGAGATCTGTTTGTCTCCTCAGAAGAAGTAGCAAACGGGGGAACAATTGAATGTAAAGTGCTCGTTTTCTCCGCTACTTCTCCGAGAGCCGAGACCCGCGCCCCTCCTGAACCCAGAGATGAGAAGGTGACACATCAAATAGCCTGTCACGAGAAAAGAAAAGCCAGTAATGGTTGGCAAAGACGCGTAGGTAGTTTTTGAGTATCTCCGCTGCTGGGCGTCTAGCATTGCTCCCATGTCTCTCGGTCGGGGTATCAGAGGAGGCGAGCACAGGCGGAGGGGGATTTGATCTTGATGGCTGGGTGACATTTTGGGATGAGGGATAGCGGTTAGTGCTGAACAAGGGGCTGATCAATGGGGCGTTCAGACAGGCCCCGATGTGAGGTGGAGTTATGGGATGGGAGCTCCGAGAGGCTCATAGCACTGTCTGGGTTTGCAGTAAAAGACACTCTTCACTTTTAGGGCGCGCGCAGAGACAGAGGGATGACAGCTGACGATACTGACCTGCAGACCAATTATACACTGTAAGCTGCGGGTGGATTTGTAACGGGAGAAATGATAGTTTTGAAGAAATGAGTTTGAAAAATGTAATGAGAATATTTTATAGTGTTTACGCAGCAACTGGAGAGTCATTGGTTCGAACCCCGTCTGTTTGTACTGCACAGTTAGTGGGTTGTTGCAGCAGGAAGGGCAACCCAATCATTCCTTTATTTGTTTTTCAAAATAAAACCAAAAATAAGAAAATGGAAAAACAACTATTTGTTTTCCAAACGAATATGAAAAAATGGATAATGGTTCGTTTTTTTTTTCAGATTTCGATTTTGTAATTTTGTTAAATGAATAATGAAAAAATGGATAACAGCCATTTCTCGTTTCCGTGACTTAAACTGTGATGCCGGACTGAACTAGGACTGAACCAGGACTGAACCAGGACTGAACCAGGACTGAACCAGGACTAAACCAGGACTAAATGAGGAATGAACCAGGATCGAACCAGTACTGAGTGTTGGGACGGGCCCGAAAGTGCGCTGGCGTACACTGTCGGGTGATCAGGACTTTAAATCGAGGCCAGACCGGGACCAGACCGGGACTATGACCAGGACCAGACTGGGACCAGACCAGGACAGAGACGGGACCAGACCAGGACTGACACCGGGACGAGCCTGGGACTGAGACCAGGACCAGACCGGGACCTGACCATGACCAGACCAGGACTGAGACAGGACCAGATCAGAACTGAAACCGGGACCAGAACAGGACCGGGACCAGAACAGGACCGAGACCAGGACTGAGCCTGGGACCAGACCGGGACATGGACCAGGACTGAGACTGAGACTGAGACCGAATTCGAATTTTTCAAAAAGTCTTTGGGGGAAATTAATAGGTAATTTATTTTTTCAAAGTTTGAGCTTCGATTGCTGAAGTCCATATGTACACTATGCACTTTTACACTTCAAAATGGTGTTATTAGACCAATGATATTGCAATGATCACTGTCACTGTCACACAGTACTGTAATTATCTCATTAACTATATAATTTAGCAGTTCTCAATAGTTTACCAGAGAGTCAACATGAGTGGGCAAAATGTATTCACTCTTAAACTTTGTCCAGTCAACAGAATTCAACTTTTACCCATATATTTCTTTATATACACAGGAACATATTGGTATGATACTGACTCAAAAGCATCACATTTCTGCTGTCCATGCACTGTTAAATTTTACTTTCTGCCCTTAAAGAAAATCCACTCTAAACTAAACTTACGCTGTAAAAAAGTAAAATGGCGTTTGAGAGAGAAGTTCCTGAGGACGTGATCGCTGAAGTCACCGCCTGTGTAAGCTGAAGCAGCAGAACTGTCAGCTCACCTTTCACCAACGCTAGTCGGATTTGAAACGCTTTTAAATATGAATGATCAGGTCACAGCCATAACCTGCTACAGTTTGATGACTATAATGCTCTGCTATAGACAGCTACGTTCAAGTGTGTTGGAAAACACAAGGAATGAGTCTATCAATGAGTAGAATACTGACAGAGCAGATTTGACAGGTGATCCCTTGGCTTTTTCTGCTACATTCATGGTAATATGTTTCTTGCCCATGATTAGGGATGATTTTAGTTACATTATGGTCTAGGATTTCAGTTCTCTCTTTCACTTTCATGGATTTTGGATGGACAATTACAAATATTAACCTTGCATATTGTATGAATTTTTTTTGTGTTTGTTGGCTATACTGATGTCAAGAACGTTGTTATTCATGGTTGTCTACATCTACATATATTTACGCTACAACTCAAAAGAAAAAAACGTTCCTCCAAATAAAGAATAAACCTTGAAACCTGATCTCGTGAGACTGGAATACTGGAATACCAGGTGCTACCATTTTCATGATATGCATCTCATGGTACGATATTTATTGCGATATTATTGCGGAAGCTGACAGAATTGTGAATATGCCACTTTTCTGGCATTATCCAAATAATTAAGATTTAAAAGTGCTAAATAACAGTTGTTTTATCATGTAGATTGGACTAAAACAGAGCAAAGGATTATGGTCTTTGTAGTTCTGTCTGTTTTTGCTGCACCATAACAATGAATTTAAGCAAAGAAATTGTGATTTGATATATTGTGATGGTCCACGATATTATTGTGAGACTTTTGACACTACGATATCACAATGTTTCGGTTATTGTTACATCCCTAGTCCTTGGAGTGAATGAATGATGAACAAAATTTGTAAAGTGACTTTGACCATTTGGAAAAACGCTATATGAGACAAATGCATTATTACTTTTAGTGAATAAAATTGCTTTGCCTCCCTGTGCTTGACAATATTGGACAGAGAAACATGATGAAATGAGAGGAGCATGTTGAAATGTCTTGAATCAATCATGAATCGCTTTTTTCTAACCAACATCACACACGTCATTGCAGTAAATGTATAGATATTGGTTCTATCAAATATTTTTCTGTGGCCTTTCATCGACTTAAACAGAAGAAGACGTTATTAATCTAAAGCCTTATTCGCACAGGACTAGTGTTACCTGTGGACCTTTGGTGATTTGTAATAATTAATCCCGTCCGAACGCGTCACGTCTGTAATTTGTAAAGTTAAAATTCCGCTGCAAGTGACCTACTATATTTGTCCAAACGCAGACGTCCGGTGATAATACTAGTCCCGTGCGAATCTGCATCTCAGAGTTTATTGTTGTAATTCCGCACCTTTACTATCTCTTTCTTTTCTTTCCGTGTTTTTTTTAAGTCTCTGATTCAATGCCAGTAAAATCGAGTAATTTACAGACTTTGCTTATCGCGTGTAAATGCGCTGCAAGTAACACAGAGATGGAACGGTAATTTGCAAACTACCAGACGTCCCCAGGTTGTATTTATCTCGTACGAATAGGGCTTAAGCGCAAAATCTCAAAATCTCAAAAAAAAAAGTTTGTTTACATTAGCAACTAGAACCGATATGGCGGCAGGTGGTAAAAAAACAATAGCAGTATACAATATAAGCAGAGTAACACTAACAAATAGATGTTTTGTTGGTCATTTAACACTTCAAAAGGTAAATTTAACATAGTATGGGAGGATAAACCAGGTTGTCTTTCAGAGTTTGCGTGCAGTAGAAGAAGGTAATAGCAACACCCAGGCTATAACTGCAGTGATATTTCTCTCCTTAAATCTTTGACCCGCGCGGACCCTGCTAACATTTTTACTCCCTTTGAATCACGCTGGGGTTACTTCTCGGCATCTGGGGTGACGCCTTTCTTTTGTCAAATGTCCCTCCTCCACTGTCACTGAGCCCTATCAAAGAGCTCCAGATGAGACAAGCACCGGCGCACCCAAGTACGGAGCCACCGTGCCACGCTCCCTTGGGTGCCCGGTCACAGAAAGAGGAACCGCGCTAAGGATCAAATGCCAACAAGTACGGCGAATCAAAGGCGAAGACATATACGGGCGCACACCTTTTACCATTTAGAGGCAGCTGCAGAGGAAGCCACACTTTCATTATGGATGTAATGGAGAGACGACCAAGGTCACAAAGCAATCATCGTCCTGACACCTAGCCCAGCAGGCGGCGGCTGGAGCTCCGAGCGCGGTTAGCCACAAGAGCTGTCTTACACATAACAACGCCAGGCGAGAGAGAGGCCAAAGGCAATGTCACGGGCCACCTCTCCATCGATAACAGCGCAAAGCAGCGGTAACAGAGCTTTCTCAGGGCACAAAAGGAAGCCTCGTTCGGGGATGTGCGGACGGAGAGCTGACATGTGTCCAAACAGGGTAGAGATGTAGGAGACAAGGGGTGAACACCGTCGGCGATATGTGCTGGTGACCATTCACACCTTGAATATAGGCGGTGGTGTACTGATATGAGGCACATTCAGACGCAGCGTGATTCAATAGAGTAAAATCAAACCTATTTTTGTGCTGTGCTTATTTGCGATTACCTCAGGAGTCATGGTGCCCTGGGGCTGATTGGACGATATCTGGCAGTCATTCTGTGCCAGGAATCTCTCCAAAAGTCATACAAACATTCATACAATCAATGTGGGTCAAGTGCTTTGCTCATGGAGATATTATGAATTGCTTAGTATACCGTATTTTTTGGACTATAAGGCGCACTTAAAATCCTTTAATTTCCTCAAAAATCGACAGTGCGCCTTATAATCCAGTGCAATTTATGTATTAATTCTGATTGTGCTTACTGACCTCGAACCGATTTTATGTGGTACACGGTGCTCAAAAATCTCTCAAAATGTTTTAGTATGACTTTGGTAAACTACGAAGCCACACCGCTTGATGGATTGTTTTCAGCATTACAGCTACACATTCATCAAGACGGGGAGGCAATGCCGCACGAGTTGCTCCACGTTCTGCCAATGGATCATGGACGCCTGGGCTAAGGAATCAATGTCAAGTGTCGTCCGAGCTTTCACGAAGGCCAAAATGATCACTGAACAGCTAAGTAACAGCGACGCGACTGACTCGGATAATGACAAAATGGATCCGGGCATGCTTGATATCGAAATCGCCCGACTATTAAACTCAGATGCTCAAGATGAAGAATTTGATAGATTTGTGGAAAAGGAATGAAGTGAAAAAGTGAGTGTATTGTTTTGTATTTTATGTGTTATAGCTGAACAATGTTGAGTTATTGTGAATGAGTTGAATAAAGTCTGACTTATCTGACTGCTTTGTTTTGCTTAATGCGCCTTATGTATGAAAATAGATGCGAGAATTCAACATTATTGATATTGCGCCTTATTGTCCAAAAAATACAGTATAAAAATATATAGGGTTTTATGCAACCTATCCACATCTCAAAAATGAAATGAAATAACATATTCAAGATAAAAAATAGGTGAAATATTGAAAAGCACTGTATAGTTGTCAAAAAAATAGACTAGATACTGAGAAACAGTGTGGATTTTTATAGAATCAACAATCGAAGCACCAAACTATTACTCATTTCGCGTCAAAGAAGTTATATATTTAGTTCTGAATGTTATGAGAATTTTCGAGAGGAGATGTCTTCTGCATTTGCCCTTCTAGATTTGAACAGAATGTAGAAAGGACTGGCTGGTCCGGCAAAAACTATTATGAAAACTTATTTAATGATATTACATATAGGACAAATTCACACCTGTAGTTTGTAGTTTTAGAATATCAGATGGTCCACATGGACATATTAAAGAAACTGTGGATATTTTGTTTTGACAATTACATTGTATTGTATGTAAAATTGATTGTAAAATATAATTATGGTATCAAATTTGGTTCTGTCAAGCCTTATTCTTAGTTGAAATTGCTTGTTTTTAGACTACCAATACGTAAACCATGAGACAAATACTGTAGTGATGCCAAGTACAGATATTCTAGTTTCAATATAAGTGAATTCTCTGGTAGTTTTGTGTTTTGTCTTACCTAAACAGCCTCTATAATCCTGGGCTTTTGCTTTTTTATATCGTCACATTCAAAAACACAATAATTATAACATATCCACACGTTAAAAATAACACTCAGGACAGCTCCAGTGCACTTTTTGGAGGTAACAGCCGCTCTTCCAGGCAGGAGGCATAAGAACAGTCCCGGTCCCACTCGGCTCCTCCCTCCCCTGTAGCGCGCCCTGTGATTAGTGAGGCTAATGAAGGCTAGCTCTGGGCCTGCTGTCCCGCCTGACCTCTGGGCCTCTGGGCAGGGCGAATGCCGGACTTCCACAGTGTTTAACATGATTCTGCGCTACAGCCATTAACCCCGCCCCGCTCCCCCCAGGATCACATCTGCTCCAGGACTGGACCCAAACCAAGTCTCCGTGGGCTACAAGACTAAATACCAGGGCCCATGGCTAATTAAGGCACATTATGCTTTCATGTGCCCTCGCTGTACCTTCAACCTTCAACAGACAAGGCGAGAATAGAACTTCATTTGAAATACCGAAAATGTAGTATTTTTATATTAGCTGTTAAGTAAAAAGTTTTAAAAGATGCATATTACGTGAAACTGACCTTTTGATATATCATGTTATATTCCTCATCAAAAATATACCTGTATTTAGCTTTTATTCATGTCCATTTGATAAATCCACACCCTCTTAGCACTCAAAAACATGCCATTTAGAATTTCGCTGAATCCGTGTATCATTCGTTCATTTGTTTTTCAAAATAAAACCAAAAATAAGAAAACAAGAAATCAACAATTTTCTTCATTATCTGTCTCCAAAACAAAATTATTAAAAATGGATAACGAGTCGTTTTTTTTTTTTTTTTTTTTTTTTCAGTTTTCAATTTTGTGTTTAAACTAATAATGGAAAAAAACTGTTTATGTGACTTAAACTGTGATACCAAACTGAACCAGGACTGAACCAGGACTAAACCAGGACTGAACCAAGACTAAAACAGAACTAAACCAGGACTGAGTGTCAGGACGGGCCTGGAGGTGCGCCTGCGTAGACTGTCGGGTGATCAGGACTGAGACCGGGACCAGACCAGAACTGAGACCAGAACTGGGACCATCGGGACTGAGACTGGAATTGAGACCGGGACCAGACCGAGACAGATTGGGACCAGATCCCTAACTGAGACCAGGACTGAGACCAGAATCATTATCAGTTATCTGCTTTTTTATTTTGGTTTTGGAGACAAGTAATGAAGTTTAACCTTGGTCAAATGTAATATCGGAAGCACTAAAGGACCCATATTACGCTATTTTCTGATCTATGTTATAATGTTGTATCCTCGTCAAAAACATACCTGGAGTGGTGTTTTGTTTCATTCCCTCATGTTTAACACACAAAGTCTCCATATTTAAGTTCAGTCCTTCTCTCAAACTGAAAACAATCTCACCATCTGATGTCATGTGGTAATACAGGAAGTGCTCCACTGTGTTTTTAAACCCTCTACTGAATTAAATGGGAAGTAAATAGTAGCTGTTTAGTTGAAATCTACCGCTTCATGACATCACGAGGTGGAACAGAGCATTTTGAGTGTTGATGGGGATGCAGACAGTAGCCAAGCTGGCGCCACCTAGTGCCCCCACTCAATTTCATTTCTCTCCAGCAACTAGGTCAGGAATTGGAATATACTAGACAGTTTGCAAGAACCCCAGAAGTTGTAGACCGTGGTTCGGCCAATCAGTGAAGAGTTGAACCAACCCGATTTGCGAGTGCAGACTCCATACACTATCCTCGTTTGGACTTCCTTTGTCAAAAACAAACTTAGCATTTTTTATTGCACCTTTAATTCGCAAGTTCGTCTCACACTAACGACAATCATCATTGACAGACATGTTCACTCTCTGCTTTGTTTGCTGCTGTGCTGGCAATTACTTGGACACCACTGAGCATTTCGGCACATTACATACATCACGACCAAATAGCAGCGATTGGTTAGATAAAAAAAGCACATGTCTACTGTCAAGTGAACAAATCCTAATGCTGCAAGGTCAGACAGTTTCCACAAAGTGAATCTGACTGATGAATCAGGCTATGCAGATGGACCAATAATGCAGGATTACTCAAACAGTGAAAGAAACAAAGCACAACTCCAGATGTTTTTGATGAGGTAATACCATTTTAACATGGCTTAAACCTCACAGGACTCAATTTTGCTTAATATAGGAGCTTTAATGTTTACCTTAATCTCAGTAGTACACAGAAGTAATAGTAATAGTCGTAGTCTGAACGTTGTAAATACTCCAACACAGAGTAAACAAAATTGTCATCTTAACTGTTTTCGCTTTAATTTGTTGCTCTAGTCTAGTATCTGATCACCTGCCTCTCCATTACACAAATATACTTCTTAGAAATATGTGATTCCTTCTGTTTCCCTCTTATTCTAAACTCTAAACACTCTTTGTTATGTTCCTCCTGGAGACATGAATCGGTAATGAGCGTTCTGTGAGGCTGGTCGGAGGTTGTGCGGATTCTTTTACTGCCTTTGACATAAAAAATGCGACTCAAAAGTGCGTCAGATGCCTTCCCCGACTCTATCTCTCTCTCTCCCCCCGTTTTAAGTGCGCTCCGACGCCGCGCATTCTCAGTCATTATAGGCGTTGTTGTTGTGTGTTTGGCCCAGCATGAGTCCTCTGCTAGTGATTACACGGCGGAGAAGACACCTGTCACGCGGCGATGCTACGAGCTGTCAGGGCTGGCTACAGATTGGCTGCTTCTCATACAAATGCCTATAGTAAATGACAAAGCACATGTGTCTCCTTTGTGTCTATGGGAGAAAAAAAAAACATACCCGATTCGTAAA